>NC_133381.1:4560763-4665604 GCF_049309525.1 Garra rufa | reverse complement strand
GGTCGCTGTTTTCCCTTCCCTGCACTCCACATCCCTAATTGTACACTCATGTCTAGTCATTAGCACTGATTACACTCACATCTGTCCACAATTGTTTGGTCTATAAGAACACTCATTTCCCACTACTCATCCTGGCTGCATTGTCTCCTGTACTGTCTTCATATGGATGTCTCCTGTTATGTTTATTTTCATGTTCCTGAATTCCTGATTTAAGTTATGTTCTAGATCTTGTTTATTTTGTGTTCTAGTTCTTAATTTGCCGTGTTGGCCTTTTGGTTTTGTTTTGTTTGTTATTATATCATTAAAAATACTTACCTGCATTTGGACCCAGACCTCCCATTATTCACGTGACAGAATGCAGCCAGCAACGATGGGTCCAGCGGGGAGGAATATTTTTTTTTCTTCTGAGGAGGCGGCGGCGTTTGAGGCGGCAACCGCTCGGTTCGAGGAGGTCATTCACCTTCAACTGGCCGAGATGGAGGCCTGTAGGGCCGAGTCGGCGCGACGGCGTTCCCGCTTTGCAGTGGGGGTGGAGTGGCTCTTCCGTGGGAAGGCGGAGGTGACCACTCCCTCTGTTCCGGACGCGGCGGTGACCGCGCTCTCTGTTCCGGACGCGGCGGTGACCGCTCTCTCTGCTCCGGACGCGGCGGTGACCGCTCTCTCTGCTCCGGACGCGGCGGTGACCGCTCTCTCTGCTCCGGACGCGGCGGTGGCCGCGCTCTCTGTTCCGGACGCGGCGGTGACCGCTCTCTCTGTTCCGGACGCGGCGGTGACCGCTCTCTCTGCTCCGGACGCGGCGGTGACCGCTCTCTCTGCTCCGGACGCGGCGGTGACCGCTCTCTCTGCTCCGGACGCGGCGGTGACCGCTCTCTCTGCTCCGGACGCGGCGGTGGCCGCCCTCTCTGTTCCGGACGCGGCGGTGACCGCGCTCTCTGTTCCGGACGCGGCGGTGACCGCGCTCTCTGTTCCGGACGCGTCGGTGACCGCGCTCTCTGTTCCGGACGCGGCGGTGACCGCTCTCTCTGCTCCGGACGCGGCGGTGACCGCTCTCTCTGTTCCGCACGCGGAGGTGACCGCGCTCTCTGTTCCGGACGCGGCGGTGACCGCGCTCTCTGTTCCGGACGCGGCGGTGACCGCGCTCTCTGTTCCGGACGCGGCGGTGGCCGCGCTCTCTGTTCCGGACGCGGCGGTGGCCGCGCTCTCTGTTCCGGACGCGGCGGTGGCCGCGCTCTCTGTTCCGGACGCGGCGGTGACCGCTCTCTCTGCTCCGGACGCGGCGGTGACCGCGCTCTCTGTTCCGGACGCGGCGGTGACCGCTCTCTCTGTTCCGCACGCGGCGGTGACCGCGCTCTCTGTTCCGGACGCGGCGGTGACCGCGCTCTCTGTTCCGGACGCGGCGGTGGCCGCGCTCTCTGTTCCGGACGCGGCGGTGACCGCGCTCTCTGTTCCGGACGCGGCGGTGACCGCTCTCTCTGCTCCGGACGCGGCGGTGACCACTCTCTCTGTTCCGCACGCGGCGGTGACCGCGCTCTCTGTTCCGGACGCGGCGGTGACCGCGCTCTCTGTTCCGGACGCGGCGGTGACCGCGCTCTCTGTTCCGGACGCGGCGGTGACCGCGCTCTCTGTTCCGGACGCGGCGGTGACCGCTCTCTCTGTTCCGGACGCGGCGGTGACCGCTCTCTCTGTTCCGGACGCGGCGGTGACCGCGCTCTCTGTTCCGGACGCGGCGGTGGCTGCTGGCGTTCCTCTGGCGGCTATGCCAGCTCACGTTCCTCTGGCGGCTATGCCGGCTCACGTTCCTCTGGCAGCGGTGCCCGCTGACATTCCTCTGGCAGCTATGCCCGCTTACATTCCTCTGGCAGCTATGCCAGCTCACGTTCCTCTGGCGACTGACGTTCCTCTGGCAGCTATGCCAGCTCACGTTCCTCTGGCCGCTGGCGTTCCTCTGGCGGCGAAGCCAACTCACGTTCCTCCGCTGCACGGGCCTGGCCCGCCATCCCTCCCCCTGATTCACCTTCCACCGTTCCTCCTCCCTCCAGATGGTTTGTTTTTGTTTTTTTTGTTTTTCGTTGGAAACGTCTGGAAGCCGTTCCCTAGAGGGGGGGTAATGTCATGATCTGGGCTGTGGGTCTCCCCTCAGCCTCCTGAGGTCGCTGTTTTCCCTTCCCTGCACTCCACATCCCTAATTGTACACTCATGTCTAGTCATTAGCACTGATTACACTCACATCTGTCCACAATTGTTTGGTCTATAAGAACACTCATTTCCCACTACTCATCCTGGCTGCATTGTCTCCTGTACTGTCTTCATATGGATGTCTCCTGTTATGTTTGTTTTCATGTTCCTGAATTCCTGATTTAAGTTATGTTCTAGATCTTGTTTATTTTGTGTTCTAGTTCTTAATTTGCCGTGTTGGCCTTTTGGTTTTGTTTTGTTTGTTATTATATCATTAAAAATACTTACCTGCATTTGGACCCAGACCTCCCATTATTCACGTGACAAAAATCTACTGGTATTCCTATCCTTGTGGGGACATTTGGTCCCCACAACGTGATGAATACCAGGTACACACACACACACACACACACACACACACACACACACACACACACACACACACACACACACACACACACACATATATATATTAAAATAAAAAATTGAAAATATTATATATATATATACACACACACACACACACACACATATATATATATATATATACACACACACACACACACACACATATATATACACACACACACACACACACACACACACACACACACACATATATATATATATATATATACACACACACACACACACACACACACACACATATATATTAGTGCCATTTTTTGTATATTTCTCATTTATTTCAATTTCAGCTTTAGTTTAATTTCTACATTGACAAAAATGACAAAAAAATGGAAAATATGAATTTAACAAATCTGTTTTTATTTTAATTTTAGTGAAATGTTGGTAATGATGTTGTTTTGTCACTCACTATTTTTTTCTTTGCATTTTAATTTATATATAAATATATATTATAAATATATATATTACAAAAATAATTTACTAAAACTATCAATAAAATCAAAATTAAATATTAAAACATTAAAAAACATACAAATGAATATATACTGTAGTTCAATAGCATATATTAAAAATACTAATAAAACTATATGTTATAAAACCCCAAAATAAGTAAAACCTCAACTAAAATTATATAAATATATATTTTTTATGTTATTAGTTTTTATTTCAGCTTTAATTATTTTAGTACATTAAAGTAAATAAATGAAAATGGAAAATATGAATTTAATTTACATCTGTTATTTTTATTTTTTTCAGTTTCCATTTTGATTTTAGTGAAATTTTGGTAATTTTGTTGTGTTTTTGTTATTTTATTTGTGTTTTTATTCGTATTTTAATTTAAATATTTTAGTACATCAAATAAACTAAATAAAAATGGAAAATTGATATGCATGAAATCCTATCAAAATTCTTGTTATGGATGCAAAAACACAGAAAACCGAACCTGATCTAAATTTTTTATGACGGACGAAAGTGGGGTTGTATTTATTTTATAACGTGCAAAAATTTTGGACAAAAATTTCGTACTCAGTGTGCAATGGCCTTAACCCTACATGGTCGACCTGGCTGACACTGTCTGGTCCAGGGAGGGTTTTAATCTGAATGAAAGGGCCTGTTTATTGTCACCTTCGTGCAGAAGTGGGATGTGACACAACTCTTGTGGCTGACTTTAATCCTCCCTTTATTCCCCCATCTCCCACAAGATTCTGGTGCATTATGGGAGATCAATGCAGAGAAGTTGGTCATTTAGGAAGACTTGGTGCGCGGGGCTCTTTCTCTGTAAAGCCGCTCCTAATGGAGCACTTAAGCGACACATGCAGTAAGAGCCGAGAGTCATTTACTCAGGCGAGCCGGTGTGGGAGTAATCGTTTAAAGCCCAGCTGAACGGATCAATGGAGTTGTAATTGTCAGAACAAACGGTCGGTTTCAAGGCTTCGCCGCCCTCTATTTGTTATCAGCCTGATCTTGTAATAGAAATGGATTCGGTGTTCTTTTATCCTATCAGTTTTCATTTGACGAGGTTCTTTAATAACATGCAGTAACAACATCCCCTGCTGCATTTTATCAATATGCATTAGCCCACTGTAATATCACTAATGTATATGAAGGAAGGGTTAAATTAATCTTCTCCCGCTTAAAGCCTTAGATTAGCACCGTGCTCCCTCCGCTACTATAAATTGAGTCAATTATTAATGTGGGGGAAATGACACGGCCTCCCCGCCGGCCCCCGGCTCATCTGAGACCTGATTACATTTAATCCGCAGAGTAATTCTTAATGCACTTACACTGAATTGACCATACGGTGACCATGAACTGTCTCACCTTTCATAAAAAAACAAACAAAGACATGGTATTAGCGGCATTTGCGGTTGAGTGGCACAGACTATTATCAGTGGACTTAGCAAACACAAGTGTTACGGATACAGTCATTTAATCAATCCTGTTTAGTAAATGATCAGATTTACAATTTTCAAAAAAACGTGTGCAAAATGAACTAAAAAAAAAAATCAGAAATCTTACCTAGCAACTGCCTATCAACACTATTACAACAATGTAGAAACACACTAAAAACCTCTTTTAGAATAATGTCCTGGCAACTACCTAACACACCCTAGCAACTGCCTATCAACATCCTAGAAACCTGCAAAGACACACTAGCATTTGCTTAGCAACACCCTAGCAACTGTCTAACAACATCCTAGCAACCAGCAAAGGCATCCTAGTAACTATCCACTACACTATTGCAACAATGTATCAATGGACTAAAAATCTCTAAGGGCACCTTAGCAGTGTCCTAGCAACTGTCTATCAACATCCTAGCAACCTGCAAAGACACCCTAGCATTTGCTTAGCAACACCTCAACAACTGCCTATTAACATCCTAGAAACCAGTAAAGAAACCCTAGCATTTGCTTAGCAACACCCTAACAACTGCCTAACATTCTAGCAACCTGCAAAGACACCCTAGCATTTGCTTAGCAACACCCTAACAACTCCATATTACCATCCTAGCAACCAGCAAAGGCATCTCATAGTAACCATCCACTACACTATTGCAACAATGTAGCAATGCACTAAAAGGCTCTAAAACACATTAGCAGTGTCCTAGCAACCACATGTAATTTCCTAGCAACTGCCTATTAACATCACGAAAGGCATCCTATAGTAACCGTTCACTACTGCAACAAAAAGTCTCTAAGCAACCACATATAAAACCCTAACAACTGCCTTTCAACATCTTAACAACCATTTATAACACACCCTAGAATTTGCTTAGCTACACCCCTAGCAACTTCCCATCAACATCCAGGCAAATAGTAAAGACATCATAGTAATTATTCACTATACTACTGCAACTATGTAGCAACACTAAAATGTCTCAAAAAGTCTTGGTATTGTCCTAGTAACCATTCATAAGACCATAACTGCCTATCAACATCCTAGTAAACAACAAAGGCAAGTGATTCACTAATCATCTCTAAGAACACCTCGGCAGTGTCCTAGCAACCACCACCTAACCACATATAACACCCTAACAATCGCCTCTCAGCATCCTAGCAACTATTCATAACACACCCTACCATTTGCTTAGCTACACCCTAGCAACTTCCCATCAACATCCAAGTAACCAGTGAGGACATCCTAGTAACTATGCACTATACTACTACAAGTATGTAGCAACACACAAAATGTCTCAAAAAAGCATTAGTAGTATCCTACTTATCAACATCCTAGCAACCTGCAAAGACAACCCAACATTTGCTTAGCAACACTCTAGCAAAAGCATCCTATAGTAACCATCCACTACACTATTGCAACAATGTAGCAATACATTTAAAACTCTAAAAACACCTTAGCAGTGCCCTAGCAACCAATTATAACACTCTAACAACTACCTCTCAACATCCTAGCAATCAGCAAAGACAACTTAGTAAACATCCACCACACTACTGCAACAATGTAGCAACAGACTAAAAATGTCCCACCCTACCAACCAACTACATCCTAGCTACACCCTAGCAACCACCAAAAAACATCATGTTTTGTAAGACACTGGTAACAATCCAGAAACACACTAGGAACCAACAACACTTTAAAACCACTTAGCAACCACTCAGAATACCCCAGCAACCACTGACCCATACCCAAGGTTTCCCAACACACTTACAACAGTTTGGAAACACCATAGAAACCACACTTAACTCTTTAGCAACAGTCTACCAACACTCTTGCAACTGTCCACAACACCCACACAGAACACCATAGCAACTGCCTATCAACATCCTAATAACCAACAAAGATTACCAAAGATTACCAACTAACCATTTACCAATCACCAATTAACCAACTCCCTTGCAATAGTTTGAAAACATCTTAGCAACCATTCTGAACATCATAGTAACAGCCTACCAATTCCCTAGCAACTGCCTACAACACCTTTGCAACCAACAAAGAAACTCAAGCATTGGCTTAGCAACACCTTAGCAACCACTGATCCACATCAAATGTTCCACAACACCCCTGCAACAGTTTGAAAACATCTTAGCAACCATTCTGAACACCATAGTAACAGCCTACCAATGCCCTAGCAACTGCCTACAACACATTTACAACCACCTAGCAACCGCCAAGATTACCCTAGCAACTGCCTCTTAACATCCTAGCAATCAACAAAAGCACCCTTGCATTTGCTTAGCAACAAGAATACCACACCACCCTTGTAACGCTCTAGCAACCACTCTAAGCAACTAGCAAAGCCACTCTAGCATCTGCTTAGCAACACTCTAACAACCACCAAACATCACCTAGGTTTCCACAACTCCCATGCAACAGTTCAGAATCACCCTAGCAACCACTCTTAACACTCTAGCAACTGCACAACACACTAAAAAAGTCATAACACCAGTTGCAGAATTTTATAGTCCCAGTTTATAGTTAATTTAAAATTCAAGTTCATGCTTCAGTGCTCGCCGTATCTGATGAATTCAAATTCTCCACAAGCGCCAGCGTGTATCACTTCATGTGCTTGATGACTTTGTTTGTAACAAGCGCACTAACATATGTGCAACGCTTCCTCAAGCAAGACGACATTGAAATTCCCTGTGCGCGACACAGAACCCATTTGCCTTTTGTTTTTCATCAATTCTAACAATAGCCGCTTGTCCTTTTCACATTGTGTATACAAACAGTCCAAAAGAAGCAATTAATTGCTGTGATGCCGACGATTCTGGCGCAGCAAAACACTCAGTGCCGCCCGGTGTGTAATATCATCTACATCTAAAGCAATAGAAAGGTTAGAGGAACAATTGGAACGGCACTCGCAAAGAACAGACATGAATAATTACTAGATTCTTCAAGGTGACATTTAAAAATAAATCTCAATGGGAAAGGGCACATGCAGGAAGTCAATAAAAAGAGGCTGGGATAGAAACAGGAAGGAAGGTAAAAAAAAATCATTATAGGATGCCTCTGACAAATGCAATTTTTATGCAATTTAGTGGCTGGAAAATGTGTCTTGACTGCTGTACTGGAGCATCAATAAGATTTTGGTTTGTGCAAAACTTACTGATTTAATGCTAAGGCATTGTGGGTAGTTGCTAGTGCATTTTAAGTATTTTGTATTGATATGTTTTTATCAGCTGTTTGGATTTCTGACGATACCCATTCATTGCAAGAGGATATACTGGTGAGCAAGTGATGCATACTGTATATTTGTGATATTCTGGTCTCTAGACAAGAGTTTTGTGAATTACCTATAGAATATTATGATGTTTTTATCAGCTATTTGGACTCTCATTCTGACGGCACCCATTCATTACAAAGAAGATCTATTGGTGAGCAAGTGATGGAATGCGACATTTCTCCAAATCTGATGAAGAAACAAACTCATCTACATCTTGGACTGGAGTATTGTGGATTATAGTGATGTTTTTATCAACTGTTTGGACTCTCATTCTGACGGCACCCATCCACTTCAGAGAATTCATTGATGAGCAAGTGATGGAATGCTACATTTCTGAAAATCTGATGAAGAAACAAACTCATCTACTTCTTGGATGGCCCGAAAGTGAGTAAATACTGATCTCTAGATATGGTTTAGGTACAATGTTTGGCTCAGGATGAATTTCAATAGTCATTACTGAAGTTTGCTCAAATCCCTCCAACCTTAAGCATGAGCAATACTTATATGCCTTAGCAAATAGCACTAAATATAGCCGACTGAAATAATCAGAAGCTGTCAGCGAGGAGGAGAGAGCACTTACATTAAGATAATCCTGCTAAGACTTACATTAATATTTTACATTTACATTTAAATGAGTCTTGGAAGTGTCGTGCACATGTTGAGATGGGTAATTTAAGACCATTTAAGTGGCAATAACAGATAAAAACGCTTGATGCAGGTATTCTGGGATTGTGAGGGGGGAATTAATAAGTGCAATTATGAAACCAGTCCCCAAACAAAATCTAAAAATGAAACCAAAGCAAAACTGAAATAAATTGCACTCAAGTCCCAGCGCAATCATTCTTGCTAAGGTAAGCGTCACTATTACTTATTGCTCATAGTATTAATTTCTGACAGCAAACCTATCCTGCACCATCTGTGCAATATCTTTCCCCCGTAGCAGATGTTAAAATGGGAGAAACCACATGTATAAGTGCACTTGAAAACACTTAGAACATCATGGCAACCACTTAGCAACCACTTATAATCACCTAGCAACGACACAGCAATGCTCTAAATATACTCAGAACCTCTTACCATCAATGCAACACAAGTGTGTCACATAGTCATGATGGGGAAACAATTTAAAGAACAACTTGCTAAGCAAGTTATTTTCAAGTTTTTCAGGTCTTACCACCAAGGCAGTACAAGAATGCATATTAAATGAGTTGTTCATCCAAAAACGAAAAATTGCTGACAGTTTACTCACCTTTAAGCCATCCAAGATGTAGATGAGTTTGTTTCTTCATCGGATTTGGAGAAATGTAGCATTCTATCGCTTGCTCACCAATGGAGTGAATGGGTGCCGTCAGAATGAGAGTCCAAACAGCTGATAAAAACGTCACAATAACCCACAAAGAATCCACACCACTCTAGTCCATCAATTAACATCTTGAAAAGCCAAAGCTACATGCTTGTAAGAAATATATCCATTATTAAGATGTTTTAACCTGAAATAGTGGCTAAAATACAAGTCCTTGATCCATAACACTGTTTTCTCTAAAGTCATCTGGTCTGAATCATGAGAAAACGATTTACAAGTCAAAACCGTCAAAAAACAGCTTTAAACAAACGTGGGTGGATTTAATGTGAGAGACAACAGGAGATGGACTGTTTCTCTGGAGGAATTGTTATTATTGATTATGGACTTGTGTTTGACCAATTTTTTGGCATTATGTTAATGATGGATTTGTTTCTTACAAACACGCATCTTTTGGCTTTTAAAGATATTAATCGATGGACTGAAGTCATGTGGATAACTTGTGGATACTGTGATGTTTATATCAGCTGTTTGGACTCTCATTATGACGGCACCCATTCACTACAGAGGATCCATTGGTGAGAAAGTGACGTAATGCTACATTTCTCCAAATCTGATGAAGAAACAAACTCATCTACAATTTCAATGCTCTTGAAGGCACAGTTGCATTATGTTTGCACTTGCTCACATTTCCGACAGCTCAGATTCCCTGGACAGACTCAAAACAGGTGAACAAACAGGCATAAAAATATCCGAGTGTCCGATTTAGCAAAATGACTTGCCAAAAATGTCTCTCTTTGAGGACTGAACGCAGCTTTGTTGTTTACCTCTTTGCAATTCACACATCCCCTCGCGGAAGCAGCATGCGTCTTCTGCTGAAACGCTTCAGTTCTCCATACTTCATGAAGGCACTCCATCTCAAAGGCACAGCTTCCCATCTCAGCTGGCTGCCTGCCTTTTGATTATATGTGGAGGGCACTCTGTGCAATGCAATCAATTTCTAGGGTGGTTGAAGAAAGAACACAAAGTGAGAGGTGTTTTGTTTGCCGGACCCTTTAGAGAAGCAGTTCAATTGCTCACCTGAAGACTGGAGGGTCAATAGACTGTTGACGGTGGCCGTGAACCCATGGGACATCAGCGCAGCATCGATCTGAATGGGAAATATGCTCCTTTTTTGGGGGGAATCTTTCATTTCTGTAGCACAAACATTTCCAGACATGGTTTGGGCTGTAGGTTAATGATGAGCAATAGTACTAGTGATGCTTGCACTGCTAACAAGCAGTCCGTGCATCAGAAATATGGTGCATTTCTCATTCCAAAACTAGACTTCCGCAGGACAAGCACACATTCAGTCTGTTGATTGTCATAAATGAATTTGGCCATGTTTCAGCCCGTTGGAGATCCAGAGTGTTTTGGAGTGGCTGAGAAACGCAATTAGACAGTTTAATGTGACAGAGAGAATATTTACACTGGATTCTCTAGATGGCTGACTGTGACAGCGCTGAAGCAAGACACATTAATTCATTTCTCTCCTCCGCAGAGACAGACGCGTCGACGATTGTGTTGGTTTTCTCCTAACGGTGTACAGAGAGACTATACAGCCACCGGTAGGCTATGTGACATTTCTGAATACTTAACCTTGTAAAGCCTACTTTATCCTATTTGATAGACAATTTCAAAGCATCTAAATGATCAAGATGATCAAAATGGCTGAAAAACCTGTTGTTCACAGTATATGCTTTCTGTCGTCTGATTTAGAGTTTATACTTATATAACTAAAGGCTGTATATATGGACCATTAAACAGAATTGGTGCAAACTGCTGTCCCACAACCAAAAAAAAAGCACATTTAAAAAGCATTACGTAATAAAATCCTAAATGTTTACTTAGACCCTTTTATTATCTATTGAAACCCGCAATAATATTTAAAATATCAGTAAGCTTCTTATATGTAAAATCATCATTTAGTGCATACTTGCAACTGAGAGGTGGCTGTCTCGAACCCTAACCTCTAGCTACATAGTGAGTTGATAGGCTCCAGTATTTTAAGGTAAATGTGTTTAAAAGTATAAAAAAATCTGTGTTTATTTGTAAAAAAAAAAAAAAAAAAAAAAAAAAAATGGAATCACTTTTTTGGCCATATAAATATCAGCATCTGCACCAAAATCTGCATATTTTACTCATTTGAGGCCTCTGAATAAAACAGTTTTTTTTCCTCAATATTCTCATTATATCAGACTATATGAGCCATAAAAGCCTGATTTATCAAATATATGAAATACCATGCATTGAAGTATGGCATTCCAGCAGTACAGAAAACAACAGGGGTATATTTGTAGCAATAGTAAAAAATACATTGTATTGGTCAATATGATAGATTTTTCTATTATGCCAAAAATCATTAGGATATTAATTATAAAACATGTTCCATGAAGATATTTTGTAAATTTTCTACCATAAATATTACAAAACTCAGTTTTTGATTTGTAATATGCATTGCTAAGAACTTCATTTGGACAACTTTAAAGGCGATTTTCTCAATATTTTGATTCAAATCCGGCACTTCGAGTATTGTGAATATTTTGATTGGGACTTCGGAGTGTGGATCGTGAATTACAAATCATTTGATTCAGATCAGAACTTTGAGTATTGTGAATCTTTTGATTCAGTTTGGGACTTTGGAGTAGGTTTGCAAATCTTTTGATTCAAATCAGAACTTCGGAGTGCGGATCGCGAATTGCAAATCATTTGCGAACTTTGAATATTGTGAATCTTTTGATTCAGTTTGAGACTTCGGAGTAGGTTCACAAATGAGTTGATTAAGATCGGAACTTCATGAATCATGAATCGTTTGATTTATATTAGAACTTCAGTACTTGTTTGCGAATCATTTGATTTAGATCGGAACTTCATGAATCATGAATCGTTTGATTTATATTAGAACTTCGGTACTTGTTTGCGAATCATTTGATTTAGATCAGAACTTCATGAATCATGAATCGTTTGATTTATATTAGAACTTCGGTACTTGTTTGCGAATCATTTGATTTAGATCGGAACTTCATGAATCATTTGATTCATATTGGAACTTCGGTACTTGTTTGCAGAATGTTTGATTTAGATCGGAACTTCATGCATCATGAATCTTTTGATTCATGTTGGAACTTCGGCACTTGTTTGAGAATCATTTAATTTAGAATCCGAACTTCATTACTTGTTTGCGAATCATTTAATTTAGATCGGAACTTCATGAATCATTTGATTCATATTGGAACTTCGGTACTTGTTTGCAAAATATTTGATTTAGATCGGAACTTCATGAATCATGAATCGTTTGATTCATATTGGAACTTCGGTACTTGTTTGCGAATCATTTAATTTAGATCGGAACTTCATGAATCATTTGATTCATATTGGAACTTCGGTACTTGTTTGCGAATCATTTGATTTAGATCGGAACTTCATGAATCATTTGATTCATATTGGAACTTCGGTACTTGCTTGCGAATCATTTAATTTAGATCAGAACTTCATGAATCATTTGATTCATATTGGAACTTCGGTACTTGTTTGCGAATCATTTAATTTAGATCGGAACTTCATGAATCATTTGATTCATATTGGAACTTCGGTACTTGCTTGCAAAATATTTGATTTAGATCGGAACTTCATGAATCATGAATCGTTTGATTCATATTGGAACTTCGGTACTTGTTTGCGAATCATTTAATTTAGATCGGAACTTCATGAATCATTTGATTCATATTGGAACTTCAGTACTTTTTTGCGAATCATTTGATTTAGATCGGAACTTCATGAATCATGAATCGTTTGATTCATATTGGAACTTCGATACTTGTTTGCAAAATATTTGATTTAGATCGGAACTTCATGCATCGTGAATCTTTTGATTCATGTTGGAACTTCAGTACTTTTTTGCGAATCATTTGATTTAGATTGGAACTTCATGAATCATGAATCGTTTGATTCATATTGGAACTTTGGTACTTGTTTGCAAAATGTTTGATTTAGATCGGAACTTCATGCATCATGAATCTTTTGATTCATGTTGGAACTTCGGTGCCTGTTCTTGAATCATTTGAACTCGGGACGTCTAACGTTATGTCCCCAACAAAGCCATTATCAAACCTACACCCTTGGCAATAATAACCCTGGCTCTGACTTAAATTACATTGTATTCCTGCTAGTTTTGATATTTTTTTGCTTAAAAAATTAATTGCTGAAATATATAATGACAAACCCTATCTATCAATGTCTATCAATTCACATATGATATTTTATACACATTATAAATAGTTCATTATTTTAAACAAATAAAATAAATGCATTTGGCTAGACTGTGTAATACAAAAAAAAAAAGAAAGAAAATTAAATATGTTCTCAAAACCAGCAGCAGGACTCATAAACAAAGCCTGTGATGTGACGTGTTTGTTTGTGGACAGGTTATGAAGTAAACAAAGCTGAGCATCTTGCAGATGTTGGCAAATTTAGCATCTCGTTCTGGAATGTGACTTTGTGTCAGATTGGAGCCTGTAGTTTTGAGAAAAATCGTGTTTTAGTGTGCAGTATGCAGTATGCATCAGATTGTATGGTGAAGGCCTGTAGGCGTACAGTGGGCTGTCAGAGACTGAGACCATGTTGTATAAGCAACGATTATATAGGTTGTGTTAATGAGCTTTTTGCATATTTTGCAACAAGCATATCATCCACACATTCACCGTGTAACGTTGCATGAAGAGTTGTTTTCCTGCATGCAGAGGCGCGTGAGCACGTCAAAGCGCGCACTCCTCGCATCTGAACATCTCTCAGCGGGATTCAGCCATCATCCCTGCTGCTCTCCGTAATTCAGACAAACAGCGGGAGCTTCTATACCCTGTACTTTAAAGCCCATGGGTGGGTTATAAGAGTCCATAAACTATAAATCACAAACAAGGCGTTGAATCAACACTCATTGTTTTTAGATTTCTCAAGGTTTTATTGCCTGTCAGCTGTTAGCATTAATACTGCAGTTCATGGAGTGTATACTTAGTCCTGTTCAATTTGATTTATCTGGATTTTTATATCTTTTATTGAGCGGGGTGGTGTATTTGTTCTAACCTTGTATGACTGTGTGTGACTCACGCCTGATTAATCAATAAAACATGTTCTTCTTCCTCCAGAGAGAGCAGAATGGACGTCTTATTAGCATGACGCTGCTATAACAATCATGTGAAATGGCAGACACTGCATGAAAACTAATGCTGGTGACACTTTTGCACTGCTAAAAATGATCATCTGACTCTGTATTTTCGTCTTGTTTTCCAGTACAAATATATAAACATTCTTAAATCAAGATACATTTACTTAATAACCAAAAATACGTAAGAAATTAACAACAAACAAACAAACAAATAAATAAATAAAGTTACTGTTCTAAATTAGTAGTTTCCCTAATTTATTAAAATCTCAAAAATCCTTGAAAGAAGATACATTATTTAATAAATTTACTGCACTGTAAAAAATGACCGTGAAATTAACGGTAAAAAACTGTAAAAATGCTGTGAAATGGTTAACAGTAAGTTCCCCTTCTATATATGGTGAAAAACTGTGTTGGACAATGCATGCAATTTTACGGTAGTACACCGTTTTTTGAATGTAAAATTTACAGTGAATAACTGTAAACTGACATTCCCAGAATTCCCTGTGTTTCATTTTTTTAATTGAATGTTTTTTTGTTGAAATAACTTTTTCTTCTTGGCAGTTTTGTACATTAGGGTTATATGTTACATCTAATGTTGTTAAATTAATGTTTTTTGCATTATTTCAGTTTTATGTGTGTTACCATGATGGTGTTTAGTGTTTGTGTGAATGACACTGTGCACCTTCTTTTGGTGGTTATCAGTGTATTACAAAGGTACAAAACAGATTTCAGTACTTCAAAAGGTTGGTAGTTCACCATTATGTCAGTTAAAAAATTCAGAAATTACGGTATTTACCTGTATATTTAAGTGAAAACCGTAAAATGTAAAACATTGCTACAGTATTTTTTACACTAAAACTCTGGTAACCACAGCTGCCAGGTTTTTACCGTAAATTTCACAGTAAATTTTTATTTTATTTTTATTTTTTTTACAGTGTGATTAGTAGTTGAGTTAAATATTATGTATTTGTAATTATTGAAATAAATAAATACTATTCTAAATGAGCATTTTCCCAAATTTGTTAAAATCTCAAAAATTCTAGAAAGAAGATACATTTATTATTTAATAATTTACTGATTAGTAGTTGGATTTTATCTTATTTTTAAATGTTAAAGTTTATTTATTATCAATTAAATATACATTAAATAAATAAAATACTATTCTAAATGAGTATTTTCCCTAATTTATTAAAATATTTTTATTTTTTTATTTATAAATATTTTTAAAGCTTAATTTAAAATAAATATTTTATTTATATAAGTAAAAAATCTTTACATTTAAATTAATTAATTATTCGTAGCAAGTATTTTCTCTAATTCTCTTGTATAGTTAATACATTTACTTATTAGAAAAAGGTTTTAAATTTTTTTTTTCACTTCATTAATTACTGTAATTACTGTAATTGAATAAATATCGGAATTTTATCATATTACTTTCAATTTTATTTGAACTACTATTTTATTTTATTTTAAATTGTTTTATTTAGTACATTTTATTTGAATAATTAGTATTTAATAATTGAATTTTTGAAGTGCATTTTGTCTTACTGCATTGCCAAAGACTAATTAAAACATTTTTTTTGCAGTGAACAAAAGCATGCAAATGATGCTGAACAAGTTTAGAGGCTTCATGCATTGAAGTTTCTAAAGTTACAAGCTTTTTTCTTTCTGGAGAAACTTAATCAAGCCTAACATAAACGTTCCCGAACACTTCAGAGTCTCAGAGCTGTAAAACGGACACTTGTGGCCTATTTTTATGAATTACCCAGCACTAGTCTGTCTGACACCACAATCAACGGTTATCAGCCCATGCAGCACTGCGCATCAATCACAGGTGGAAATCCCTCAGCACGCCAGGTTAAAACACACAGACCTGTGTTACCATAATATAATTCATAGAGACTCTGATTTACCCAAGTCTGTGTGAACTGGAGGCCGAAGATGGCCAGCCAGTCTCTGTCTGTGTTCAGCTGGACTCTTTATGATTTGGTCCATGCAGTCATAAATCAAGCCGCAGTGATGCCGACGGGCTCGTCGCAGATGGTACGGCTCTCGCTGCCCAATTAATGGGCTGGTTTTGTAATGGGGCACGCTGGGAAGGAGGAAAGGATCTGGCAATTGAAGCAGTAGTAAGAAACGAGGGGGAAGAGCTCGAGCACGTGCTTGAAATGTGAAAACAGACACAAAACATCTCAATGTTCAACTCTCACACTCCAGTCTCAATAGTGCCGCAGAGATTCATCATTTAAACATCACATGTAACCGCAGAAGTCAGGGCCATGAATGTTTCTGAGGAGGTGCCATATCCTTCAGAGATAAACAGTCCAACATATGACTATAATTGGTTTTTGAATAATTCTTCTGTAATAAGAAAGGTCACAGACATTATATAAATGTATAAAGCATATGCATATAAGCATCTAAATTTAAAAGCATGTTCTGCATTTCATGTTCTTGGTCCATGAGGTGAACTTCAGTCAACCTGAGTTAATTAAATAAATCTGAACATGAAATACTTTCTTACTTTCTCATTACAGCATCTAAAGTCTAAATGTAGATACAGTTTGTGACCCTGGACCACAAAACCAGTCTCAAGTACACTCTAAAAAATAAAGGTGCTTCAATAGGTTCTTCAAGCAATGTCATAGAAGAACCAAAGAGTCAAAGGTGCTTTAAAGAACCATTTTTTGCTTACCTTTTTATAATCTGAAGAACCTTATTTGCCACAAAGAACCTTTTGTGAAAGAGAAAGGTTCTTCAGATGTTAAATGTTCTTTATGAAACAATTTAGACAAAAAGGTTATTCTATGGCATCGTGACCTTTATTTTTACAAATGATTTCCGTTTCGCGATCCATGCTCCGAAGTTCCGATCTGAATCAAAAGGTTCACAATCAACTCACCAAAGTTCTGATCTGAATCAAAAGATTTATGATAAAGTCCCGATCTGAATCAAACGATTTGCAAACCCAATCTGGAGTTCCGCGTTGAATCAAATGATTTGCAACCCTGCGCCGAAGTCCAGATCTGAATAAAAAGATTTGTAAACCCACTCTAAAGTCCAGAGTTGAATCAAATGATTCACAAACACAGACCAAAGTTCTCTTATGAATCAAATGATTCACGATCCATGCTCTGAAGTTCCAATCTGATGTAAAGGTTCAAAATGCATGAAGTTCCGATCCTAATCAAATGATTCGTGAACCTACACCGAAGTCCCGAACTGAATCAAAAGATTCACAATGCACAAAGTTTCGATCTGAATCAAATGATTTGCGCTCCGCGCTCCGAAGTTCCAATCTAAATCAAAAGATTTGCGAACCCAATCTGGAGTCCTGTGTTGAATCAAATGATTTGCAACCCTTCCCCGAAGTCCAGTTTTGAATAAAAAGATTTGTGAACCCGCTCTAAAGTCCAGAGTTGAATCCAATGATTCGCAAACACAGACCAAAGTTCTCTTATGAATCAAATGATTCACGATCCATGCTCTGAAGTTCCAATCTGATTTAAAAGATTCAAAATGCATGAAGTTCCGATCCTAATCAAATGATTCGCGAACCTACACCGAAGTCCCGAATTGAATCAAAAGATTCACAATACGCAAAGTTTCGATCTGAATCAAATGATTTGCGATCTGCGCTCCAAAGTCCCGATCTGAATCAAAAGATCTGCGATACATGAAGTTCCAATCTACACCAAATGATTCGCGAACCTACTCCGAAGTCCTAATCTGAATCAAAAGATTCATGATCTGCGCTCCAAAGTTCCGATTTGAATCAAAAGATTCACAAACCCACTCTGAAGTTCCGATCTGAATCAAAAGATTTGGGATGCATGAAATCCCTATCTAAAATATTCGCAATCCGAAGAGCCAATCGATTCGCAAAATTATTCGCCAACCTGCTCTGAGGTTCCAATCTGAATCAAATAATTCAGTGAAACATTTTGTGACGCAGTGGTTTAACTGATTCAGAGTTTCAAAAAGCTCTGCTTCGCCTATCACAATACATGTTTTTTAAATCATTACAAGCGAGTTAAAATTTAAAAAATGAAATGTTCTTTTGATCTGTTTTTTGTTAGTGAATTGCTTGAACTAAATCATCAAAGTCACAATTTTTTAATAAATTTGGAGTGGTTTAAGCGGTCTGTTCCTCCGCTGTTCCTTTTCAGTCATATTTATACAACACTGTCAATATTACTACTGGTTTAGCTCACTACTTTCATCCCAAAGAAGTATTATGAAGTATGATGTTTACAAATAAAATATCCATATTTCCATTCCAAAGATAACATACAAGCATATTCAGGTGAGGTAACCACTTTACTGCTAACTAGTGAAAACACTCCAAATGCATTTTAGATGGAAACATTGTGCATTATGATCTTCTTGAAACACTTTTACACCTTAACCAAGGCAACAACAAAGGCTTGTCAGTTGGATCTTTTAGCCTGTAGAGTGAAATAAGTTTTCAGAAAGCGCTAAAGTGATTCCAGTGCTCACAGAGAACAGAACAACTCATTTGACCTTGGGTCCCGACGCATCAAGTAGATGTTAAAGTTCAGGAGAAAGCATCTCAGGAGAGCCCGATGGCACCAGCGGTCACGCTCCGAACACATCGCTGAATGTGTCTCATCATTACTTTGTTGTTTGAGAATTGGAGATTGAAGCGAGCGGCAGCCAAGCTTGAAATGCGGTTTTCTGGAGTTTGATGGACACATCGAATGTGGTTTGAAAAAGCGGCAAACCGTATAAATCCAAACAGTGTAACTTCAGCTATAAAATCACAGGTTATCGTGATTGTTTGAATAGTTTGAGCTCAGTAAGTGAAGTCGTTTTGTCTGTTTTCGATTGCTGTAGTTCAAGGGCAAAACTGATGCTGACGACTGGGAAAGAACTCCAGAATTCTGCAATATTTGTGAAAATATTTCCACATTTTCAACACATAAAAACTAAACTTGAGTGAAAAAGTAGTACAAGCACTGGTGGAAAAATATTTTTTTTAAAGCAACTTCACTCTGAAATTTCTAGTAATTTCACAAATAATTAAAGAGAAATGACAAATACACATTGAATTAAATGCGAAATTTTGAAGTAGAAAGACTTAAATAGTATTTTCTGGTAAAAAACAACCTTATAATAATCTTTTTTTTATTTACAACATATTTTAACATGTTTTAACATTAATTTTGTCATGGCACACCTCATCTATCAGAATGTATTTATTTATTTTACCTGTCTAAGATAAAATAATTTTATTTGCAAATATTTTGAATTTGAATTGGTTGACAAACTTTTTTTAACAAAATATTTCAGTAATAAATAAATAGATTAAAGACACTAAATTACATTACTTCAGATGTTAAAATATGTTATAAAAATTGCAGTAACAAAAATAAATTTAAATCAAAGCCAGAGTTATTATTGTTAACTAAAAATAAAGGCATTTCTCATTTACAATTAGTTTAACTTGGTGTCCTAAAATAACTAAAACTAACATAAAAATAAATAAATACTAGTAAATAAAAAATAAAAAAAATAAAAAAATGTAAACTAATAACACAATAATATTGCTAAAACTTAAAAATTAAAATGGTTTAAAAAATCTTTTGTTTATCTATTTATTTATTTATTTATTTATTTATGTACTTACAGTGTATTCAGGTCCAATGCTAAATATATATATATATATATATATATACATACATATATAAATAAAAATGAATTTAAAAAAAACGGAATAAAAAACTGAAAACACAAAAAATAAATAAATGATAATAAATAAATGAAAAATGTAAACTAATAACACAATAATATTTCTAAAAATGTTTTTTTTTTTTGGTTATGTATTTATTTACTTACGTACATACTTACAGTGCATTCAGGTCCAATTCTACTTAAGTTAAATACAAATTCAGCATGTAAGTAATTTTTTTAATTTTGTCACACCACACCTCATCTATCAGAATGTATTTATTTTATCTGTCTAAAATAAAACATTTTTTTTTTACAAATATTTTGAATTTGAATTGACTGACATGCCATTTTTATTATACATTTAAATAATAAATAAATAGATTAAAGACACTTAATTACATTACTTAAGACATTAAAATATGTTATAAAAATTGCAGTAACAAAATGAAATTTAAATCAAAGGCAGGGTTATAATTGTTAACTAAAAATAAAGGAAGAATTTCTCATTTCTATTTAGTTTAACTTAATGTCCTAAAATAACTAAAACCGAAATAAAAATAAATAAAAAAACAATTAAAAAAAAACAGAAAAATAAATAAATCAAATTGACTAATAACACAATAATATTGCTAAAATTTTAAATAAAATTTAATTTAATTTTAAATGAAAATGATTTGAAAATCTTTTATTTATTCATTTAATTACTTACAACACTGCAAAAAATGATTTTCGTCCTTAGTATTTTTGTCTTGTTTTCTAGTATAAATATCTAAAAATTCTTAAACCAGTATCTTAATGATTAAGATATTATTATTGTCTTGTTTTCTACAAAAAAAAAAAAAATCTAAATTTTGTTAGCTTTTGCTTAAAAGCAGCAAAATTATCTGCCAGTGGGGTAATAAAAATAATTTTAACTCAAAAGCTAAACAAGATTATTTTTCTTGCCCCATTGGCAGATAATTTTGCTTGTTTTAAGCAAAAACTAACACAATTTTGATTTGTTTTTTTGTTTTCCAGAAAACAAGACTTATATCTTAAGAAAACAATATCTTAAGTCATTTTACTTGCATCCTGATTCAAGGGTATTTAGATGTTTATACTTGAAAACAAGACAAAAATACCAAAGAAGAAAATATTTTTTTGCAGTGAATGTATTCAGGTCCAATACTAAAGTTAAATACAAATTCCCACAAATAATACTCAAGTACAGTGATCACAGTCAGTTAACTAAGTTAGTTATATACTTGTATTTGATGATAAAGCCTTAAAAAGATGGCAAAGTTGCTTGTCTAATGAGGCTTGATGGTTATATAAGTATGAAGGAGAGAATTGAGTATATTTAATGGAGCAATTTATGTCTACAGTATATATTAGTGTTATTTTGAAGTGATATTTTGTCACATCCACATCATTTTAAATTGTATGTAATTAGTTACCTGCAATGACGCAGCAAGAATTAAATTAGAGTCTTGATAGACGTGCACTGATGGACATTTCCATTACTGCAGAAATGATTTAACGATTTTCACTGAATTCAACATCCATGCCGGTAAGAAAAGATATTGAAATACTCAGAATGCATGCAATCATATACTGTAGGCCTATGAAAAAAAAAAATGAAGACATTAGGACAGTCGTGATGTGAATGTCATGCATTTTCTCTTACAAATTTGTGAAGAAATGTAGTAATTGTCTGAAACTCTCCATCTGTTTTGATTGGCACATTGCATTCATTTATTTCATGGCTTGTCAGGTTCCTCCCGCACGTCTGAGGCCGGGAAAAGCGGTCAGCATTTCTCTTTCTCTCCCCCTCATGCGTATTTTTACACCAACAAAAAAGACCTGCAGCAAAATAAGTGGGAGTCATTCGAATACTTTTCTACAGACTGTTTCTCAAACAGACAGAAATCTGTGAGGGAGAAATTACTGACCTTAGCCAGTTAAAGCAGAAAGACGCGCTGGGGGGAGAAATCTCCAGCCGTCAGCATTTACCTCTCCGACTCGCTCCGCTCTTTTACTTTCATGCTGCTTGAACACAAGTGTGTCGTACTGAAAGTTTCCAGCGTCGAGTTTCCCTGCAGCAAACACAGCAGAGCACAGATTGAGGACTATTCAGACAGGACTGGCTTTAAATAAAAACCCAGCAGCCTAAATAAGACTGCTGCGAATGCATGCGCTGAATTGTTTCTATGGTGCAAGTTTATAGAGTTTTTTATTTTCTTTGTGTGTTTGTGCATTGCAATGCCACTGAAACATGACATACACTGCCAGTCAAAAAGTAAGAAGTCTCTTTTGCTCACCAAGCCTGCATTTATTTGATTCGAAGTACAGAAAAAACTGTAAAATTTGGAAATATTTTTACTATTTAAAATAACTGCTTTCTATTTGAATATATTTTAAAACTTAATTTATTTCTGCGATCAAAACTACATTTTCAGCATCATTGCTTCAGTCTTCCGTTTCACACGATCCTTCAGAAATCATTCTAATATGCTAATTTGCTGTTCAAAAAACTTATTGTTACAATTACACTATTTGAATTTAAAAAAATTAATACTTTATGTAGAAAGGATGCTTTAAATTGATTAAAAGTGATGATAAAGACTTTTATAATGTTACAAAATATTTCTATATCAGGTAAATGCTGTTCTTCTGAACTCTATTCATCAAAGAAACCTGAACAAATTCTCCAGCTTTTTTAACATAATATTTTTTGAGCAGCAATTTAGAATATTAATATGATTTCTGAAGGATCATGTGACACTGAAGACTGGAGTAATGATGCTAAAATGCAGCTTTGAAATTACAGGAATAAATTTGATTTTAAAATGCATTCAAATGAAAAACTCTTATTTTGAATAGTAAAAATATTTCAGAATTTTACTGTTTTTTTTCAAATAAATGCAGGCTTGGTGAGCAGAAGAGACTTCCTTGAAAAAAAAAAAAAACATTTAAAATGTGATAAATAATGTAATTATAACATTACACATATGATTAAAGCAGTGGTTCTCAACTTGGGATCCTAAGCAAACTTTCAAGATGACTTAAAACAAGACAAAACAAGCTGTGAAATAAGCTGGAAAAAATTATATCAATTAATAAAATCTTAAAACTCAATGGGCATTTTTAGAATGAATTTGCATTTTGTAGTTATGCAAAGCTCTAAGATATTTTATCAGGGAGAAACTGTGAGTAAAAAATATTTTTTAAAAATCCTTATCCAGTAAATCATGAACAGAACCAGAAAGTTCTGGGTCCTTCTAATGTTGTTGTGGACAACACTTTTGGAGACAAAAAGGATGAGAAAAAAACAAGATCTATGTTTACCTCAACTTTTTAAAATGTATTTAATTATTTATATGAATATTTATTGATGTATATTTTTGAGTCCAATGCAGGGTTATAGTTTACTAAAACTAAAACCATTTAAAAAAAATTCAACATTAACTGAAATAACACTAAACTAAATAAATAAATAAATAAATTTTTTGTTTTACCTCAACTGAAATAAAAATAAAAACTATATAAACGTAATTTAAGACAAAACACAACATAATATCTAAAAAAAAACTACAATTATCTAAAATTACAATTAAATAATAAATTAAAAAAATCTAAAATGTAATTATATATATATATATATATATATATATATATATATATATATATATATATATATATATATATAACAGTATCTCAGTGCTACTAAAATAACTCAAGTCAAATAAAGAAGTTAAACCACCAGCTGTTATTTCAGCAAAATATTCATAAAAAAAGGTGTAATTTCATAATAAAGTGTCACCAGGCAGTCAGACAAACAGAAAGTGAACTTCATTCATGCTATTCCACATCTCGAAGGAAAAGCAATGCATTAATAGTGAAAACCTTTGAACAGAATAATGATCTGATCTTTCTATATTTTGCCTAAATATAATTTTTTTTTTTCATTTAGTTTTAGTACTGCCCTTCAAAGGCTACAGAAGATACTTACATGTTTCCCAGAAGACAAAATAAGTTCAATTTACCCTGATCTTCAAATTCCAAACGTTTTCATCCCCGGCTCTTAATTCATACTTTTTCCTTCTGGAGCATCAGTGAGTGTTTGAACCTTCTGTAATAGTTGCATATGAGTCTCTCAGTCGTCCTCCGTGTGAAAAGATGAATCTCAAAATCATACAATCATTGTTGGAAAGGGTTCAAATACACAAAAATGCTGAAAAAAACAAAGAATTTTTGGGACCTAAAGGATTTTTCTAAAAAACAGCAGGCAGTTTAACTTTTCAGGACAAACAAGGGACTCATGAACAACTATTACTAAACAAAAAACAACAACTGTGGATCATTAAACTAAATACACAGTATGTAAAGTTTTGAACGGGGTGATTTTTTATATATTCAGCTATTATTTTCTCTTGTAGACTATATGTAAGCATCTTTTTATGAAGTTTATCAGGTCAGCACTAAATAAAAAAGATACATATTGCAAGATGCCAGTTAATTAACTTAATTCGAGTTAAGACAATAAATCCTCACAGAAGCACTGTGTAAACCTGACTGAATGAAGGTCTGCGGGCAGGAAACATTCAGATGCACTGGACGCAGTGATTTACACTCCTGATAGACGATCCACAAGGCTCTTTAAGCACTATTGAACCATGACATCACGCCAGACACCGAACATCGATTCTGTCACCTACAAACCTCATCCATATTATAAACCTAAATGTATGAACCTGCTTCAAGAGGAAAATCGATCGGCCGGATTGAACCGTATTGATTTGATATGCAATGACTCGTGAGATGGCGACCAAGATCGAACTTAGATTCACTCAGTCTGGATGACTTTGCACCACTCTATGCAGTATATTATTTCAACTTTTGGAGCTAAATGCGACCTGGACATGTTCTAGGTTTGTTCATGCGATTTGTTCCCCTTAAAGAGTAATTCATCTCATTTGCTGCACAGCATCCAGATCCACTGAGACGGGAGGATCGCTATGTCATATTCTCTGATGTTTACGTGTTTCTGTTGGAGAGGACGCTCTGTTCTGATGCCTGTAATTACGGGCTGAAGGACATTCATTTGTCTGTCCTCCTGATGAGCCGCACACGGATGAATACTAACACGAACAGAGCTTGCTGTGAGTTTCCTCTCAAAAGGCCATTGTCTTCATTTGTTTTAATGCAAACGAGATGATTGAATAAGTTCATCATAGGCAGATGCACAGGACTCCTGCCTTCAAAGTCGAAGAGCATCATTAGTGAACGCATTAGAGTTGAAGATGAGAGTCTGCTAGATGGAAATATTCAGTTTGTACATACTATACATTACTTGCCTGCTACTTGTTCTACATTAGTTTGTATAACAGTATGCAAAAAAGGGTTTTCAAATTTTTTACTTATTTTTTTTGCCAGTACAAATAACTAAATATTCTGAATTCAAGATACATTTACTGAGAAGTAAAATTAGTTAAGATATTTCTGAAAAAAAAAAAAGTGAGTTCATGATTAAAACAAGAAAAATATCTGCCAGTGGGGTCATAATAATAAACATGATTTTTTTTATATTTTTTAACACGCTGGCAGATATTTTTTCTTATTGTAAGTAAAAACCTACTAAATACATAAAATATAAATAAACTAATTAAATTTTTTTTTTTAAAAGTCATTTGCCTCTCAAATCTTAATTTAAGAATGTTTAGATATTTTTACTGGAAAAAAAGAGACAAAAATACTAAATAAAAACAAAAAATTAAGCATTTCCACTATATGCTTTTGCAAAACTTTTTATTCACAGCAAAAAATAAATATATAAATTAAATTAAAAATATAATTAAATAAAATTAAAAAAATGTTTTTCTGAAAAAATATATAATTTTTTATGTCATTCTGCTTCTCATGTAAATTAATCTTAATTTAAGAATGTTTACATGTTTTTACTGGCAAGAAAATAGACAAAAGTACTAAGTAAAAAAAAAAAAAATACATTACAGCATTTCCACTGTGGCCATTAGCAAAACTTTTTTTTATTCAAAGCAAAAATAAATAAATAAATATTTTTAAAATATTTAAAAATATAATTGTTTTTTTCAAACTTTTCACATCATCTAATTTTCTTCTTAAAAATACATTTTAAGAATGATTTTATTTTAATTTATTTTATGACATTTTAATTAATTATTAGTATATAGTAATAAATATTATAATTGTATTATTTTATTCAAAATATTCTTTAATTACTATTTTATAGTTGTATTTGATTATTAGTATTTAGTAATAAATAATATTTTTTATGAATTTTATTGTTTTATTTAAAATGCTATTTTAAGAATAATTTATTTTAAACTATTTTATTTTATTAAATTATTTATTTAGTAATTGATTATTATTGAAGTGCACCAAATTTCATGTTATCAAGACCTCTTATAGACTCTATCTTGAGTATTTTATTTTTTTGTTCTACTGTACTGGCAGGATAAATAGACAATCATTCAAGACACAATTTAATTTGTGACAACACCATTTTCAAAACACAATTTAATGCAATGTTGCATAAGTAAATATAACTTGATTTAAGAATATTTAGATATTTGTACTGGAAAACAAGACAAAATATCAAGTATGTCTATATATTATTTTATTATTTATTTATGTATTTATTTATTTGTGCAGTATGTGTTGCATGCAAATAACATTCTGTTAAAACAAGTGATTTTGCAAATGCGATCCAAAGATTTAGGATCAAACTCTACATTTTTTCATTCTGTGCACATTTTGCATACCACTTTCAGAAACAGTAGACAGTGTCTAGACTATAGAAGTTCAGGGAGCTTTGTATTATAAACCTATTTGAAAGCAATTGAACTTTATCTAAAGCTGGTCTCTGCATCAGACGGCACGTCTTCAGTCCATTCATTGAACGTCTGATGCATACGGCACAGAAAAATGACACAAACTAGCAGACGCTGGCAGATTTCATCTGATTTGCTGGCTTTACACAACTTCAGTCAGTCCGCCTGGACATGAAGTCATGTTTAAAGAGTGACGGACTGAAGCAATGATCGTTTCTGAGAAATAATTAAACGTAATTTCTTCGGTGCTTTCTGTAAAGCTCATGGATATGGGCCAAAAATGCAGTCAAGTCTTGTCCGTGCTGGTTAACGTTAAAGTGCCCCTATTATGCCATTTTGAATATTGCCTTTAAAGGAGAAGTTCACTTCCAGAACGAAATTTTAAAGATAATGTACTCCATTGTCATCCAAGATGTAAATGCCTTCCTTTCTTCAGTCATAAAGATATTATGTTTTTTAAGGAAAACATTTCAGGAATTATCTCTATATAGTGGACTTCTTTGGTGCCCACGAGTTTGAACTTCCAATGGAGTATAAATTCAGCTTCAAAGGGATCTAAACATTTTTTTGTTTAGAAAATGGCCGATCATTTTGCTAGATAAGACTGTACTTTCTCGGCTGGGATCATTTAGAGACCTTTGAAGCCGCATTTAAACTGCATTTTGGAAATTCAAACTTGCAGGCACCATAGAAGTCCACTATATGGAGATAAAAAACATTCCTCAAAAAACATAATTTATTTATGACTGAAGAAAGAAAGGCATGAACATCTTGAATGACAATGGGTGAGTGCATTATCTATAATTGGTAACACTTTACAATAAGGTTCATTAGTTAACATTAGTTAACCATATTAGTTAACATGAACTAATAATGAACTGGACTTATACAGCATTTATTAATCTTTGTTAATGTTAATTTCAACATTTACTAATACATTATTAAAATCTTGTTAACATTAGTTAATACAGTGTGAACTAACATGAACAAACAATGAACAACTGTATTTCTGTTAACTAACGTTAATAAAGATTAGTAAATACATTAACAAATGTATTGCTCATGGTTAGTTCATGTTAGTTAATACATTAACTAATGTTTAACTAATGAACCTTATTGTAAAGTGTTACCCTATAATTTTATTTTGTTCTGGAAGTGAGCAAAAGATAAATATATAAAATAAAATATAAATAAATTAAAAATATATATTATTATATTATATTATATTAGTATTATAAAATAAATTATTATTTTATGTAATTTTGCTTCTCAAGTAAATTCATCTTAATTTAAGAATTATTTTTACTGGAAAAAAAATAGACAAAAATACTAAGTAAAAAAAAAGAAGCACTGAAGAAAAAAAAAACACTGTGGGCATTAGTAAAACTTTTTAGTCATTAAATTAAATTAAATTAAATTAAATTTAAATTAAATTAAATTAAATTAAATTAAATTAAATTAAATTAAATTAAATTAAATTAAATTAAATTAAATTAAATTAAATTAAATTAAATTGCTAAACTTTTTATTTACAGCATTTAACTTTCTTGTTAATCAATTTTAAGAATTATTTTACTTTAAAATAGTTATTCAATTTTAATTTAATTATTAGTATTTAGTGATAATTTTAGAATTTTATGATTTTATTTCAAATGTTATTTAATTATTGTATTTACTTATTAGTATGTAGTCATAAAGAAATTATGTTTTTTGAGCACATTTCAGGAATTATCTCCATAGTGGACTTCTATGGTGCCCATGAGTTTGAACTTCCAAAATGCAGACAATAAATAAATAAACAATAAACAACACTTTCTCATCATGTTGCATGCAATTTCATTTTTTTACAAAAATTACAAAAATGAATTATTTTATTTAGCAAAATAAACAGAAAATAGTATTAACTCAGATATTATTCAAAACATATTATTTTAGCTAAAGTATTTGTATAAATAATTTGTCTTTAAACAATTTTAAATAATACAAATAATACATTTTTTTTTATTTTAACTCCAAATCTGTTGCTTTTTTAATGTTCAATAAAAACATTTTTTTTGTAATCATGAACTGAGCAGTGAATTAAATGTGACATTTTGAAGTTCTTGTAAAATATACTCTAATAATCTTTGTAAAAACAGATTTTTCGTAGTTCTAACTATCAACAATATTATTTGAACCCATCACTAAATGCCATTTTAGAGCAAAAACTGAGATAAGTGGCCAGTTTATGTCCTGAATAAGCTGCGGTGAGCAGATATTTTGGCAAGCCGAGACTTTCTCCCTTGTCACCAGTGTCTGTCTTGACGGCAGCTGTGTTTGTTTACTGTCCGTGGAACCCAATATCTCTAATTACATGAGCTTCAGAATTTGCCACCTTCATTTTTCCGTCAGTTTCCATTAATCCACCCACCTGCTCTCTCTTCTTTTCCTCCATAACTGTATTATCCATCCACACACTAAGCCTTCAGATAGATAATGCCTTACTCTCCATTTTATTCACTTTTCTCTGTCCAGAAACTCCCTCTCTCAGTTTTTTCAGCTTCCCTGTTCCCAGTAACACCAGTCTTGGATATCGCACAGATCTCTTGCCAATCTTTAATTATTTCTCCCTTTAATCTTTTTGCTTTCCGCCCACTCTCTCTGTTTCACAGCTTCTGGGAAAGTGTGAAAGTTTCTCCTAAAATTCTGCGGCCTAAATATTTCCTGAGCCGCTGATTCCCTGGAGTGTCAAACATTAAGAAAATAAAAGAGGATTGTTCCGTTATCGGAGAGACTCGATAAATATTTCCCTCAGGATGCTTTCTGTAATCGTATTATTTTAATTACCGCTAGTTTAAAGGTCTCAGCAGTGGCTTTCAAGAAAAAGAAATTCTGAGGCTAATCATTTGATTGAATGAGTCGAAATTGAAAAAACTCAGAGTCGCAAGAGCGTTGTGATAATTACATTATAAGCTGCAAAATGTACAAAAGACCCGACATATACTCTACTCTGACTCTCAGCTTTACTGATCATTGCATTCTGTCATGATATTGCATAAGGCTGCATTCTCAGTGCCCCTTTTTTTAAATCCTCATAAATCACAAGCAGTGTCTTAGAGCAAGCCAATCACAGAATCTGTCAAAAGTGATATCACATTTTACAAGCCCCGCCCACGACTGTTTTTTTTTTTTTTTTGGCAGAGTAAAGAGCTGTAAAGGCACAGTCCCTATTCTCGAAAAGGGGGCGGGAAGCAGCAGCTCATTTGCATTTAAAGTCGATTTTTTTCATGATTCGTTGATGAATAGAAAGATGCAAAAAAAAAAAAAACATTTATCTGAAATAAAAAGCTTTTCAAAAGTTTTACCAATCAAAAGTTTGGAGTCTGTTCTGTATATTTTTTTTATTATTTGGGAAAGAAATTATAGAAATTAGTACTTTTATTTAGCTAGGATGCAGCCGTGGCCTAATGGTTAGAGAGTTGGACTTGTAACCTAAAGGTTGCAGGTTCGAGTCTCAGGTCCGGCAGGGATTGTAGGTGGGGGGAGTGAATAACCAGCACTCTCTTTACCCTCAATATGGGTTAAATGCAGAGCACAAATTCCTAGTATGGGTCACCATACTTGGCCTCACTTCACCTCCTTTCCTTAAATTGATCAAAATGTGATGGTAAAGACATTTATAATGTTACAAAAGATTTCTGTTTCAGATAAATGCTGTTCTTTTGAACTTTCTATTCAAAGAAACCTAAAAAAGTTCTACTCAGCTGTTTTCAACATAATAATAATAATAATAATAATAATGTTTTTTAAGCAGCAAATTAGAATATTAGAATGATTTCTGAAGAATCATGCGGCACTGATGACTGGAGTAATGATGCTGAAAATGCAGCATTGCATCACAGAAATAAATTATATTTTAAAATATGTTCAAATAGAAAACAGTTATGTTAAATAGTAAAAATATTTCAAAATTTTACTGTTTTTGCTGTGCTTCGAATCAAATAGGCTTGGTGAGCAAAGAGACTTCTTTAAAAGCATTAAAAATCTTACTGTTCAAAAACTTTTGACTGATAGTGTATTTTTCAACTGGAAATTACAAAAAATATTTAAGAACAGGATTTGTTTTAGTTATAGTTAACATTTTAGTCATTTTGTTGTGTGTTGTGGTCATTTATATCAATATTAATAATATTTTTTGAATATGTCTATATAGTTTTTATTGATTTTCAGTTTTAGTACTTTAGGTTGAACTAAATGTAAAGGAAAAATGTTATCTCTGCAACTAGCTGAAATACAATAACTTTTTTATACTTTATAACTAAGTTATACTTTATTTTAAGTAAAGTTTGAAGTTTTAGTTTTAGTTAACTACACTTAAAAATAAAGGTGCTTTCACAGTGATGCCATAGAAGAACCATTTTTGGTTCCAAAGAACCATTCAGTCAAAGGTTCTTTAAAGAACCATCTCTTTCTTACCTTTTTATAATCTGAAGAATCTTCTTTTGCCACAAAGAACCTTTTGTGAAACAGAAAGGTTCTTCAGATGTTAAAGGTTCTTTATGGAACCATTTAGACAAAAAAAAAAGGTTCTTCTATGGCATTGTGAAGCACCTTTATTTTTAAGAGTGTATAATAACCCTGACTTTGATGTGACCTAGTTAAATAACTTTTTAGATCTGGGTCTGTCCTTAAAATAAAGCCATCATATGTTTTCAGAAGATCTGGGATATAGTCCACATGTAATATTGACTACTTCCATAGAGGTTTTATAGTGTTTTGGTCCTTATTTGAGCTAACTGGTATGAACTGCCTTGTATGACAAGCTTTGATGGTTATTTGACAACCTTTCAGTCATTAATCTGTTTTTAAGCATTAGGCCACAAGACCTGGAGTCTCTGCAGATCTCACCTGAACAACCGGTGACTTTGATCAACGTCTCTCTGATGCCGTGACAGCAAAGACTCAGAGAGAGTTTCCGAGAGTTTCGGCTTTTTTGATCGTCCGTTTTCTTCCTACAATACATTTCATTCATCATCTGGATCAGACGGGCACGCACCTTCAAAGAGGCCGGTTTTCCCCCAGACCTAATTCAGGCCCGACGTGACATTCTCACAGTCTGTCTCGGCCTCTTCTTTGGTCGTCGTTTTGCCAGTCGACTCACGCAGAATCAAACCCGATTTCCCCTTTAATACGTCTGCCATTTGCAAAACAAATTTCCTGTTTTGAGACCCGACGAGATCTGACAAAATGAGAAAGCCGTGAACATCGATGCCTCCGGAAGATACCGGGTGAGAGAGAGACAGAGGAGGGTTCGTCTCGGCGGGAAAACCAACAACAAAAGCAGACAGAACGAGAGGGTGTAGAGGGGCTTGTTAGCGTGGAGGAAACAGACAGCTGCTACTGTTACCGTGTGACATCCTGGCCCTCGCTGTGCATCTACACGGTCCAGGGGATGTCGGTCTTCATGGCTCAGCGCTGATGCGGCGGGGGAACGGGGCCAATCCACACGCGCCACGTCCAGAACAGATGAGGCTGCAAAACACCACAAAAGATCCCTTTAATCACAGATCAGAATGCATCTAAACATGAATATCTTTAATATATATATTACAAAATTACATTTTACTGTTGTAGAAGTTTTTTTTCATTTTTTATTATATATATATATATATATATATATATATATATATATATATATATATATATATAAATAATAAATCATAAAAATATAAATATAAATAAAAGTGATGTCTACTTCAAACCAACGTACTGACTATTTTTATAATATACTATTTACAAAATAGATTTAAATACAATATACTTTTATAAAATACTTGGTTTGAAGTAGACATCACCTTTATTTATATTTATATTTTTATGATTTATAAAATTAAACAAAAAAACTCTACAATAGTAAAATGTAATTTTGTATATATATATATATACTATAATCTGAGGATGCAAAAAAATCAAAAAGACTGAGAAAATCACCTTTAAAGTTGTCCAAATTAGGTTCTTAACAATGCATATTACAAATCAAAAATTACATTTTGATATGTTTACAGTAGGAATTTTACAAAAAATCTTCATGGAACATGAACTTTACTTAATTTCTTAATGCTTTTTGGCATAAAAGAAAAATCAAAAATTTTTACCCATGCAATGTATTTTTGGCTATTGCTACAAATATACCCCAGCGACTTAAGACTGGTTTTGTGGTCCAGGGTCACATATATATATATATATATATATATATATATATATATATATATATATATATATATATGTATATATATATATATATACACTGTATATATACACACATATATGTGACCCTGGACCACAAAACCAGTCATAAGGTAAAATATTACAAAACTGAGATGTTTACAACATATGAAAGCTCAATAAATAAGCTTTCTATTGATGTATGGTTTGTTAGGATAGGACTATATTTGGCCGAGATACATCTATTTGAAAATCTGGAATCTGAGGGTGCAAAAAAATCAAAATACTGAGAAAATCACCTTTAAAGTTGTCCAAATTAAGTTCTTAACAATGCATATTACTAATCAAAAATTACATTTTGATATATTTATAGTAGGAATTTTACAAAAAATCTTCATGGAACATGATCTTTACTTAATTTCCTAATGATTTTTGGCATAAAAGAAAAATCAATAATTTTGACCCATACAATGTATTTTTGGCTATTGCTACAAATATACCCCAGCGACTTAAGACTGGTTTTGTGGTCCAGGGCCACATATATGAGTAGATATTATTTAGACCACAAATATATATTTTATATAAATCTATTTTGTCAATGTATATTGTTAAAATATTTTATAAAAATATCTAATATTGTCAAATATTTTATAAAAATATTATATTTTAAAATATTTCATAAAATATAAAATTGCTAAATTATTAAATAATTAGTCAAATGTATACTAATAAAAACATCATTTTAAAATGTTTTTACAAATATATTATCTTTTGATAGAAACAGTATAGTTTTTATATACAACACTAGTTATATGTTTGAGTATTTTTGTTATATGTGCAACAGGTTGTTCAATATACAACTGCAACATTTATTATATATTTAAAAATATTTTTGTATAAAAGTAAATAACATTTTCTATATATAATATATTTAAATGTAAACTATAACTTATATTTCACAATTTTTATTAATATTTCAGATATTTTTAAACAATACTGAAACACTTCTAAAAATGAATGTAGCTTGCTTATTTATTATTTACTCATTTTTTAATTTAATTTAATTTTTAGTAAAACATCCAAATAGATATGAACAGATTTAATAACAGTTGGTTTTCATTGTGTTTCTACAATTTAATCTTATTATTGTAAAGTTTTAAACAATGCTGCAGCACTGCTAAAAAATGTAAGGAATGTAGCTTATTTATTATTTATTCACTCTTTTAATTCATTTATTTTTAGTAAAACAACCAAGCTTATGTAAACAGTTTTAATAACATTGGTATTGAGTTATTTTTACCATTTTATCTTATTATTTTATATATTTTTTTTAACAATACTGCAGCTTTCTTATGTATTATTTACTCATTTTATTTTAAATGATCAGAATGCATCTAAACATGAATATCTTTAATATATATATTACAAAATTACATTTTACTATTGTAGAAGTTTTTTTTTTAATTTTTTATTTTATATATATATAAATATAATAAATCATAAAAATATATATCATAAAAATATAAATATAAATAAAAGTGATGTCTACTTCAAACCAACGTACTGACTATTTTTATAATATAATATTCACAAAATAGATTTAAATACAATATATTTTAGATATGAAGAGATTTAATAACAGTTGGTTTTCATTGTGTTTCTACAATTTAATCTTATTATTGTAAAGTTTTAAACAATACTGCAGCACTGCTAAAAAATGTAAGGAATGTAGCTTATTCATTATTTATTCACTCTTTTAATTCATTTATTTTTAGTAAAACAACCAAGCTTATGTAAAGTTTTAATAACATCGGTATTGAGTTACTTTTTACCATTTTATCTTATTATTGTATATTTTTTTAACAATACTGCAGCTTTCTTATGTATTATTTACTCATTTTATTTTATTTTATTTTAAGTAAAACAACCAAACAGATATGAACAGATTTAATAACAGTTGGTTTTCATCATGCAATTTATTTTCACTATTTTATCTGCAAGTGATTTAAAAAAAAGAGAGAGAAAATCATTTCAGAAATAGCCATAGTCCCACAGATCTTCCATGGTTTTATATTTGGCTCTATATTTGTCACTGCCGTACTTAAAATTAGCCGCCTGTGACTTGAATTGTGAATCGTGTGATGCCTCAGAGAAATATAAAGCAGCACAGCGGGGTCTTATAGAGCAGAACAGATAATGACTGATGCCGAGTTTGTCCTGATCCACTGATAATGAAGGAAAACCACAGAAGCTCAAATCTACAATCTTTTGGAAACACTTTGAACCCTTTGCACTGCACTTTTTAACTCATTTTGAACAATGTGCTAATCTAAAAGAGTTTAGAACTGAAGCATTGCTGCCATGTTTACTTGTAAACAATCATTTCATCTGTAGTGACTCAAAATGGCTCTTAATATCAAGCTCTTGTGCTATTACTGGATTTGCTTTCAGTGATAGACTTCTAAATAACACTACATCAGCAATATTAATCCATGCTTTTCCTCAGTAACAGGTCAGAGCTCCGTCTGCTTTCCCTGTTGTCCTGCTTTCGTGAAACTTGGCCTTTCCCTGAAGTCTAAAGGGAGATATATAGTGATGGCATTTTAACATTTCTGGAATACGTAATGTGACACGGATCCTTCAGATTGACCCAAACGACCCGTCGCTCGTGACTGCTGGCACTTTATGAATAATTCTGAAGCCAATAAACAGCTCTGTTGACAAGAGCGAGTTACTTACCGCACTTAAAATTCAAGGGGCCGACGCGGACAAACAAACGGCACTTGGAGAGGGAGCGGCGGTTGGAATACATCAATACAAATGATCCTCGGAGGAGCTGAAGGGAAAGCTGTCACCATCTGCAGCTATGGAGAACGCTGGAGATGAGATGACACGAGTCCAGGGACAAACGCTGGAAACACACGCTGAATCATATCTGAGAGACAAGCAGCTAAGAGGCAATTAAAGGCCATAATGTAGTGATTCAGCTCAGTTAAATCATTTTGAGCCACGTCACGTAGTCATAATTCATAGCAGTCAAGCATTTAGACAGACTGGAGTGAATTTATGTTTCTGATGATCTTAAAAAAATGTTGGGTTTCTGATTAAATGCCGAACATTAGTAGTAATACAAATTTAAATATGTGACCCTGGACCACAAAACCGGCTTTAAGTATAGCACAGGTATATTTGTAGCAATAGCCAACACTATATTGTAGGGGTTAAAATGATTGATTTTTCTTTTATGCCAATGACTGAGATATTTTGTAAATTTGCTACCGTAAATATATCAATTTTTTTTTATACCATACATCAATGGAACACTTATTTATTCAGCTTTCAAATGTATGAATCTCTTTAAAAAATTACCTTATGATAAAATATTTTATAAAAAATATATTAATTTTATTATATACACTGCCACTCAAAAGTATGGGATCAGTAAGAGATTTTTTTTAAAGTCTCTTATGTTCACCAAAGTTCCTTTTATTTGATGAAAAAATACAGAAAAAAACAATATTATGAAATACTACTGCAATTTAAATTTCATTTTAATAAAAAAAAAATTCTTCAGCGTCACATGATCCTTCAGAAATCATTCTAAAACACTGATTTATTGCTTTTATTACCAGTGTTGGAAACAGTTTATTGTTACAAATGTTTTCTATTTTAAATAAATGCTGTTCTTTTTAATGTTTCATTTATCAAAGAATCCTAAAAAAATATCAAAGGTTCCAAAAAATATATATTGAGTAGCACAACTGTTTCCAACACTGATAATAAATCAGCAGAATGATTTCTGAAGGATCATGTGACACTGAACACTGAGGTAATGATGCTGAAAAATCAGCTTTGCATCACAGGAATAAATTATATTTATATTCTGAATTTTAATCAAATAAATGCATCCATGATTTTATTTAATTTAAAGTCTCCTTTAAACAGCATTAAAAATCTTACTGATCCCAAACACTTGAGCGGCAGTATACACAAACACATATACATATACATACACACACACACACACACACACACACACACACACACACACACAAACTCATTGTGCATGATTTATAAGCCTGTTTCCTCATGGGGACCTAAGACATGTCCCCACAAGGTCAGAATTTACTGGTATTACTATCCTTGTGGGGACATTTGGTCCCCATAACATGATAAATACCAGGTACACACACATTTATATATTTATATGAATTAACAATATTGTACCTTATCTGTTTCTGTTTCTCTCTAGTTCTTGCTGCAGGTGTTTAGGTGCATATCTGGTGAAGCTCAGGTGGTGTCTCATGCATGACAGATCCACAGCCAGCGGATGACAGGGTGACGCTCAGGTGTGAGGACGACTCTGTCCCTCAGTCTCAGAGTGAGGCCAGAGGGCAATGGGTCAGAGGTTACACAGACACAAAAACACATCATCTCAGAGGAGTTAAACTGCCCTTGGGCTGTCACACACACACACACACACACACACACACACACACACACACACACACACACACACACACACACACACACACACACACACACACACACACACACACTCTTCTGCTCCGCTGGGAAAATCCACTAATTAGATTTAAATGTTCAGAGCTTTTACGAGGAGAACAAAGTGATCTGTTTTCAGCTTAAATGAAGACGAGTGTGTTAAAATCCCACCAATAACAATGCTAGATGTGTATATAAGGCCACGTCAAATTAGTGTCAGCAGTTTCCTGAAGTGTGGCATGATATCCTCCAATTAAAGCTGTTTTGAGCCCATTTCTTTTGATTATTTATCATGTAATTACTGAACATGCAGTTGTTATGACTTCATTTAAATTTTTTTTAAACAGTGGGATCCAGATTTCATTCTAATTTAGATTTAAAAATTAGATTTTTGAAGAAACTGAAACCAAGACCCATTATTATGACATTCTAATATATATTCCTAGGTGACTAATCAAATGTAATTAGATTTGTAATATTAACCATGTACAGACAATCAGATTTCCTTGCTTCCATTGAGCTTGTCACTTAAAAAGGTTATTCTGAATATATTATTGCAAATAAAAAATTTGCGGTGCATTAGAAAAAGGAAAAACAAAAGCATTTTTATTCAGTGTTTTCTGAGTCCATAGCTTTATAAATTAAATTTTTTTTAAACAGCGAGATCCACATTTAATTCCAATCTGTTATAGATTTTTGAAGAAACTGAAACAAAGAACCATTTTTATGACATAAAATTAAGCCTTTTTTATATTCCTAGGTGACTAATGAAATGTAATTAGATTTGAAACATTAATTATGTACAGACAATCAGATTTCCTTGCTTCCATTGAGCTTGTCACTTATTGCAAATAAAAACTTGCGGTGCATTAGAAAAAAGGAAAAACAAAAGCATTTTTACTCAGTGTTTTCTGAGTGCATAGCTTTATAAATTCATTTTTTTTAAAACAGCGAGATCCACATTTAATTCTGTTATTGATTTTTTGAAGAAACTGAAACAAAGAACCATTATTATGACATAAAATTATAATTTTTTTATATTCCTAGTTGACTAATCACATGTAATTACAGTACATTTGTAACATTAATCATGCACAGACAATCAGATTTCCTTGCTTCCATTTAGCTTGTCATTTAAAATTGTTATTCTGAATATACTATTTCAAATTTAAAAATTGTGCTGCATTAGAAAAACAAAAGCATTTTCACTCAGTGTTTTCTGAGTCCATAGCTTTATAAAATTGACACAGGACTATTCAATTGAACAGCAAAGCTAAAATGTGATTAAACTCCACAACAAGCTCTCAAGACTAACTGTTATCACCAAAATGGCTTAAAATCCACTAAATCTCACCTTAAAATATTATAAGACACAGGTTATGTGTGTTTAAATCATATAGCTTAAATTGTGCAGAAATGACCCAAACATACAATAAAACAATAATTTACTGCATTCTCCATATGGGACCGTCTGCAAATCTCCTGTGAGCAAGGTTGGTAGCTAAGAGGGTTCAGAGGTCAATTGAGAAGAACCATGATTGATCACCAACGGAAATCCAGAAGAGAGACCATTAATATTGCAGAGGTTTAATATCAGAGGTATTTTGTTGGGAAGTTAACAGGTCCTGAGTGGGTTCCTCCAGGCTGAAGATCTCCCAATGGAATAAACCACAGCGTTAATGAATCCTCAGCGGTGTGCGGCAACATCACGCAACAACGACGCACTGATTTATGATTCCTCGGACGCAATATTTTATAGAAGTTTCGGCATCAGGTGCTCGGAGGTGATGGCGCTCAACAAACAGACACTAGAGTGTGAACAACAGCACTTAAGGTGGATGAATGCAATACAACTACGAGCCAGTACAGCAGCATTAGTCTTACTGGACAAACCTTTCTTGTGATAAACAGTATGTACTGCCAAAACAACACCACTGTAAACTACAAAAAAGACTGGGTTTCCTGCCTTATTTAAGCTGTTAAACAACCTAAAGTACTGGCTCTAGAAGATTGTTTTTGCACATTATTGATCACCATAAAGTATGTGCAAAGAAAAGGCCCTAAAGTGGTGTAAATGTACTAAAGCAATTCCCTTTATTGATAATAAATACTGTTTACAGACGCTGCATCTAAATGCAAATTGCAAGGGCACTTTTGTCAAACCATTTTCTTATAATGGTGAATGTGTAAAGGAAAAAATGTACAGTTGAGGTCAAACGATTACACCCCCCCTTTCAGAATCTGCAAAACGTTAATAATTTTACTAAAGCATAAGGGCTCATACAACAATCATGTTACTGTTTATTTAGTACTGACCTGAATAATTTCACATGAAAGATGTTTACATATAGTCCAAAAGAGAAAATAACAGTTGAATTTATAAAAAGTTTACATTCCCATTGATTCTTTATACTGTGTGTTGTTATCACAGCTGTGTTTTTTTGTTTAGTGATAGTTGTTCATGAGTCCCTTGTTTGTCCTGAACAGTTAAACTGACCGCTGTTCTTCAGAAAAATCCTTCAGGTCCCAAAAATATTTGGTTTTCCAGAATTTTTTTGTATTCGAACTCTTTCCCACAATGACTGCATGATTTTGAGATCCATCTATTCACGCTAAGGACAACTAAGGAACTCACATGCAACTATTACAGAAGGTTCAAATGCTCACTGATGCTCCAGAAGGAAAAAACAATGCATTAAGAGTCAGGGGTGAAAACAACAGAATGGAAATGTGTGCGTTTTCTTATTTTGCCTAAATATCATATTTTTTCAAATAGTACTGCCCTTTAGAGGCAACTGTAGATAGTTTCCCAGAAGACAAAATAGTGAAATCTTAAAATGAATGCCTGTTTTTTTTCCTTCTGGAGCATCAGTGAGTGTTTGAACCTTCTGTAATAGTTGCATATGAGTCCCTCAGTTGTCCTCAGTGTCAAAAAAAAAAAAAAAAAAGGGATCTCAAAATCATACAGTCGTTGTTGGAAATGGTTTAAATACACACAAAATGCTGGAAAACCAAAGAATTTGTGGAACCTGAAAGAACTACTATTTTCCCTTGTGGACTATATGTAAACATAGTTTATGTGAAATATCTTATTCAGGTCAGTACTAAATAAACAATAACATGCATTTTGTATGATCTCTCTTATTTTGGTAAACTAATAACATTTTGCAAGGTGTACGCAAACTTTTGACCTCAACTGTATTAGGGCTGAGATGGGTCTGAGCACCTTTTCACTTAATTTTGACCAGGCACATAGCACCCTTAGTTATGTAAAGATGTAAAATATACGATATGTTCGCAAAATGTAATCCTCACTAGCCAAACTATTTCAACAAACAGCATGGATAAAGGGTAAAACAGCAAAAAAATATAGACATTAATGGCTCTCTCACTATGATAATGACAAAAACAAAGCTGAAATCATATCTGTAATTAGTTACAGCATGTTTAAAAAGTCACTAGAAGAGTTTTAGCCATGGACAAGCACTTTATTCTTGCAGTGATTACTTAACTTAAAGGGATTGTTCACCCCAAAAGATCAAATTTTGTCATTATTTACTCACCTACAAACAAACAAAAAAGATATGTTTTAGAACGCTGGTAATCAAAATAGCGGGCATTGATGTCCATACTGTGGAAATCAATGGCTACCATCAACTGCTTGTTCACCAACATTCTTCAAAAGATCTTATTTGGTGTTCAACAGAGGAAAGAAACTCATACAGGTTTGGAACAACTTGAGCACCGCAAAAAAAAGCTTTTCTTACTTAGATTTTTTGTCTTGTTTACAGCCAAAATATCACAAAATTCTTAAATCAACAAGGATTTTCTAGACTAATTAAAATTATTGTCTTCACTGCAAAAAATGCTTTTCTTATTTAGATTTTTTGACTTGTTTACTGCCAAGATATCACAAAATTCTTAAATCAAGAAGGATTTTCTAGACGAGTACAAATTATTGTCTTGTTTTCAGAAAAAAAAAACAAGTCAAAATTAAGTTTAAAAATACTCTGCCAATGGGGTACAAAAAATAATCTAGTTGTCTGCTTACCCAATTGGCAGATTATTTAGCTTGTTTCAAGCAAAAAGTCACTTAATTTTGACTTATTTTTTCTGAAAACAAGACAATAATTTTTACTCGTATAGAAAATCCTTCTTGACTTAAGAATTTTTAGATATTTTCGCTGGAAACAAGACAAAAAATCTAAGTATGAAAAGCATTTTTGCAGTGTTGTTTTGAGAAAAATCTATGAAGTGTGTTTTTACTTGAAACAAACAAAATAATCTGCCAATGGGGTAAGAAAAATAATCTTGTTTTGTGTTTGAAAAGTTTTTTTTTTTTGGCTTACCGCACTGGCAGATTATTTAGTTTGATCTAAGTAAAAACTCACTTAATTTGGGCTTGAAAACAAGAAAATAAGCAGAAAATCCTTCTTGATTGAAAAATCTTAAGATATTTTGGCTGGAAACAAGACAAAAAAAACAAGTAAGAAAAGCGTTTTTTCCAGTGAGATTGAGTAAATGATGTTTAACTTTTGGCTGAGCTATTCTTAATGTACAGTCTTTCTTTTGGCAGCATCTAAGTCCTTTTGGTAATCATAAACAGATAAACACACACAGACTGCCTCATCTGATCACCTGACATCACATTTCCATTAAACTCAGCAATCGTGATACACATTTGAAGGTCATCGCAACCGTTTCTCAAGAGCGTCGGTGTATTACTCAAGAAAACGCCGGTGACACACAAACACAAGTGTTCATGTTCTCCTTGATAACCGCCCGCCTTTACTGCTAATGGAAAGCTAATGAAAGGATGCGTCTGTGATGGAAATGTACACAGTAAAATATCATTTTAAAGCCTGAAATTGTTGACGGCAAATAGCCATCTACTCGAGATCCATTGACGACGAGAGCCGGCGATGTGTAATTTACTCGCGCGGCTCTTTGTGGAGTGGCTGACCGGACCTCCTCCGCTTTAATCAAAGCCGCTAAATGAGGAAGGCTAATTTCCTTCATCTCTTCAGAGGCGGTGTGTTGTTCAGACGCGCTTCGGAGCTGTTTACTCAGCAGATGAAATCGTAGCTTTAGCAGGCCGAGGTCAATAGTTTAGCAAAACACATTTAGTTCATCAAAGACGCGCAGTTCTCTGGAGTGTTTACTCGCTTTTATCTTAAATGGACAGCGTGGCTTGAACTCCGAGGACATTTTGCATGTGGTAAACACACAAAATCATAAGGAAGGCTTTGTAAGAAAGGCTATTTACCCAGAAATTGTAATTATTATCATGTACTCACACTGGTGGAGCACTAAAGGAGATGTAAGGCTAATGTTAGGCTAATGCTTTCAAGCGACAAAAATTAACATTAAACTATCATAACAATATAGGCCTACTACAGTTTAAGAGTTTTAAAAAGAAGCATCGTTTGTCATCAAGTCTGCTTCCATTTGATTAAAAATACAATAAAAACAGTAATATTATGACATTTCAAATAACTGTTTTCTATTTGAATATCTTGTAATATTTTATTGATTTCTGATTCAGTGCTACATGATCCTTCAGAAATCCTTCAGAAACATTTCTGATTATAATCATTGTTGCGCTGGTTCATGTTTTTGGTGGAAACTGTGATACAGTTGAAGTCAAAAGTTTACACACACCTTATGAAATCTGCAAAATGTTAATTATTTTACCAAAATAAGAGGGATCATACCAAATGCATGTTATTTAGTACTGACCTGAATAAGATATTTCACATAAAAGATGTGTGAAATATCTTATTTATAAAAATGACCCCATTCAAAAGTTTACATACACTTGATCAATACTGTGTTGTTACCTGAATGATCCACAGCTGTTTTTTTTTTTTTTAGTGATAGTTGTTCATGAGTCCCTTGTTTGTCCTGAACAGTTAAACTTCAGAAAAGTCCCTCAGGTCCCACAAATTCTTTGGGTTTTCAGCATTTTTTGTGTATTTGAACCCTTTCCAACAATGACTGTATGATTTTGAGATCCATCTTTTCACACTGAGGACAACTGAGAGACTCATATGCAACTATTACAGAAGGTTCAAACACTCACTGATTCTTCACAAGGAAACACGATGCATTAAGAGCCAGGGGTGAAAACTTTTGAACAGAATGCAGATATGTGTTTATGTATTTTGACAAAATATATATATATTTTTATGACTGCCCTTCAAAAGCTACACAAGATACTTACATGTTTCCCAGAAGATAAAATAAGTGAAATTTACCCTGAACTTCAAATTCAAAAGGTTTTCAACCCTGGCTGTTAATGTGTATGTAAACTTTTGAACGGGGTCATTTTTATAAATTCAACTATTATTTTCTCTTGTGGCCTATATGTAAACATCTTGTAAGTAAAATACCTTAATCAGGTCAGTACTAAATAAAAAATAACATGGGTTTTGTATGATCCCTCTTATTTTGGTAACATTTTGCAGATTCTGCAAGGTGTATGTAAACTTTTGATATTAACTGTACATTTCCTTTACTGTCACTACTGTGTACTTGGTAAATACAATTATTAATGACCCCCAAAATCTGCACTGTGTGTGTGTGTGTGTGTGTGTGTGTGTGTGTGTGAATAATAGTAAATATAAAATCAAGCGGTTATGAAGAAAGTTAATGCTAAGTTAAAGCTAAAATAGTATGTTATGAGAACCCCAGGATACAAATAGTCTCATAACACAATGTTAATTTTCTCTCTGTGGTAAACATGGTAAGAATATTGTCAATAATTATATGTGGGCAGAATTCTGCCTCTAGAACTCACATTGAGACAAGAGGAAGTCTGTGGATCATCAACGCTGGGTTTCGACAAACACTGACAAAACACTCTTAAATAAATAATGAACAGGAGGCAATGTTCCCATTAACATCTGAAACATAAGCCTGTTATAAGTGAAACAAAATAATACAAATCATTACGCTCTGATGTACGAAGGGTTTAAATCATTACAAACAAATTACTTTACAAATGATTGTTTTTAAGGAAAAAGTTACCATTAAATGTTTCACTAGGAGGCCAAATTTATTTATTCATTCATTTATTTCCAGACTCCCTCATTTGCAAGTCACTTTCGGTAAAAATACTTTTATAATTAATTAAAATAACAAAAAACAATACAAATTGAAGCATCAAGCATCAACTCAAGCATCATTTACTTAAATGGAAAAATCTGTTGTTATACAAAAAACATGGTTACTACACTTTTACTATAGAAAATGCATGGCTAATTTTCTTAAGGGATTTGTATTTGTGTATACTTACTTTTTTTTTTTTTTTTTTTTTACATATTTGTGTATACTTACTCTACTTTCTGCAAAGCTGCACTGAAGTTTCATGATACATGCCCCGAAGTCCCAATTTGAATCAAATGATTCACAAACCTGCATTGAAGCCCAATCTGAATCAAATGATTCACAAACCTGCAATGAAGTCCCGATCTGAATCAAATGATTCACAAACCTGCATTGAAGTCCCAATCTGAATCAAATGATTCAGAATCTCTGCTCTGAAGTACCGATCTGAATCAAATGATTCACAAACTTGCACTGAAGTCCCAATCTGAATCAAATGATTCACGATATGTGCTCTGAAGTACAGATATGAATCAAATGATTCACAAACTTGCACTGAAGTCCCGATCTGAATCAAATGATTCAGAATCTCTGCTCTGAAGTACCGATCTAAATCAAATGATTCACAAACCTGCAATGAAGTCCCGATCGGAATCAAATAATGCACAATCTGTGCTCAGAAGTATCGATCTGAATCAAATGATTCACAAACCTGCACCGAAGTTTTGATCTAAATCAAATGATTACCGATTAGTGCTCTGAAGTCCAGATCTCAATAATGATTCGTGAAGAATAATTTTAGATCAGGACAAGGAGTGCATATCGCAAATCATTTAATTCGCCAAATGATTCACAAACCTGCTCTGAAATTCTGTTGTAAATCAAATGATTTGTGATTCAATCAGAGTGCTTCAAAATCATTACAAGTGATATCGAAATTAAAAAATAAATGGCTCTTTTGATTGATTTTTTTGCTAGTGAATCGCTTGAACTGAATGATTGAAGTTGCGAGTTTGAATCAATCAGAACAGTTCCAGCTTAAATGACTCACTCAATTGAATTGGTTTGTTTGTTCCACCACTTTTCGTTCCTTCAGAAATGTTTACATTGTTAGTACTGCTACTGGCTTATCTTGCTAGTTTTATAACATTTACTGAAATAAGTAAAAAAAGTATTGTATTCACATGTAAAATCAAATATTTCCATTACAAAGATACTATCCAATCAAAATTATTGCTATAGGGACAATTTAGTCCCTATAAAATTAATATACCCCTACTAAATTCTATGCCCTTGCTCATTTGTAAGCCACAAAGTAAAAGTAAAAACTTGCCTCTGTGTGTCGACACAATCATGTTGTTAAGCCATCAGTACAAAAACAATCATGCTTTTGTAGAGGTGGCATTGCACCTGGAGACTGGCTAGAAAATGACGCTATGAGGGAGGTACTTTCCAAACTTGAATTTTTTACCTGTTTCTAACACTGTCATGATCTGTTGAAGAAGTTTAATGTGAATCCGTCGGTCCATATAAGAACACAACAACACGCCACTTAAACAAAGAGGCATAAAAAGCGAGTTTGCAACGCAGCGAACATACCCACAGGATATGAGAACCAGGAACGGTGGCCTAGTTTATTTAAATGCCAGAAGGGGTTGGGTAACTGATTTTGATGGATGGGATGGCGATATATTATCTGAAGGAGGGGCCCGGCGGCTCGTGGCAAGAGATGGAGGTAGACAGGTGCAGAGGGTGGAAGATGCCGCGTGCGTTTACAGATCCTGCCAGAACAGAGTCACACGGCTCGGCTTTTTTAATGCCATTTAGACAGCAGGCTGTTGGAGAAGAAGGGAGGGAGGGAGGCTGCTACAACAGCACAGAGGAAATGAACTGTTCCACATCAGTAAATATTGGAAGGGAACATTTGGAGAATGCCAAAAGACGGCACAAAGCCAACGGCACATTTTTATTCATGCTGCGTGATGGCTTAAGGGCATAAGCCAATATAATACATCTGCGATGATGATAAGACCGTCCTACATTATCATAATAATCAAAACTTATATTATTATCGGATAGACGGCGGAGGAGGAATTCACTTTCACCTCTAATGTTCTGAAAGGTGCGTCATGCACCGATGAAAGTCAATCCCAATTTACTGCGGCAAAAATATTCAACACGTTTTTATTTTCTGAAGGCAACGTGAGCGATGTTTAGTCATGCAAAACTCACTGCCACCATGCTAGGTTGTTATGGATGGTTGCCAGGGTGTTATGTGGTTGCTAGGCTGGTATGGACTGAAAAAAGTCCATTGTGATAGTTTGGTCTCTAGATATGGTCATCTCTTTTTTCTTTATTAAAAGTTGATCTAGGCAGGTACATGGAAACTGTCCAAAGCTCTGTTCATCCTACAGCAGTGTAAACATCTCTATATTTATTCTATGTGTATATCTGTGGTAATAAAAAAAGAACAACCTTTTTTTGTTTTTCTTTGTTGTTTTTATGACTGTACTTGCTTAATGGTTTGATGTTTTGTACTGTTTAATAAAATTAATAAAAAATAAAGAAAATGTGAATCATACAATTCCCAAAATGATTCACCAACCCGCTCCGAAGTACCAATCTGAATCAAATGATTTGCGAACGCGCTCCGAAGTTCCGATCTAAGTCAAATGATTCATGCCACACATTCCTGATTGGAATAATGATTCACAAGCAATTGGGACTTCGTAACGCAGATTGTGGATCATTGAATTCACAAAATGATTCACCAATCCACTCTGAAGTTCCGATCTGAATCAAATGATTCACAATCCAAACTCCAAAGTTCCGATCTAAACTAAATGATTTACGATACGCACTCCAAAGTCCCATTTTGAATCAAATGATTTGCAATGCACACTCCAAAGTTCAGATCTAAATCAAATGATTCGCAAACCTGCTCCGAAGTTCTGATCACGTTCCACACTCCCGAAAGGAATAAAGATTTGAGAGCCATTGGGACTTCGTAATATGGATTGCGAATCATTCAATTCACGAAATGATAATCCAACCCACTCCGAAGTTCCGATTGGAATCAAATGATTCATGAACCCACTCTGAAGTTCTGATCTAAGTCAAATGATTCATGCCCCATGCTCCCGATTGGAATAATGATTTGTGAGCAACTGGCACTTTGTAACGCGGATCACAAATCATTCAAGTCACAAAATCATTTGCCAACACACTCCAAAGTTCCTATCTGAGTCAAATGATTTGCTATCCAAATCTCCGAAGTTCCAATCCAAATCAAACGATTTGCGATACGCACTTCGAAGTCACGTTTTGAATCAAATGATTCGCAATCCGTTCTCCAAAGTTTAGATCTGAATCAAATGATTCGTGAACCCGCTCCGCAGTTCAGATCTAAGTCAAATGACCCCCGTTTCACAATCACGATCGGAATAATAATTCACGAGCCAGTGGGATATTGTAATGTGGATTGTGAATCATTCAATTCACAAAAAGATTCACCAACCTGCTCAAAAGTTCAGATTCAGAACTCCGAAGTTCCAATCTAAGTCAAATGATTCGCGCTCCACACTCCCGATCGAAGTAAAAAAATCGCAAGCAATTGGGACTTCGTAACGCGGATCACGTAATGATTCGCTCAGCAGTTCCGATTTGAATCAAATGATTTGCGATCCGATCTCCGAAGTTCAGATCCAAATCAAACGATTTGTGATATGCACCCCGAAGTCCCGTTTTGAATCAAATGATTCGCTATCCACGCTCCAAAGTTCCAATACAAATCAAATAATTTGCGCCCTACACTCCTGATCGGAATAATAATTCGCAAGCAATTGGGACTTCGTAACGTAGATCACGAATCATTGAATTTGTGAAATGATTTGCCAACCCACTCCGAATTTACGATCTGAATCATTGATTCACGATACGTGCTCCGAAGTCCCATTTTGAATCAAATGATTTGTGAACCCGCTCCAAAGTTATGATTTGAATCACATGATTTGCACCCAACACCCCCGATCGGAATAATGATTCACAAAAAATTGGGACTTTGTAACATGGATCGCAAATCAATTAATTCACAAAATGATTTGGCAATCCGCTCAGAAGTTCCGATTTGAATCAAATGATTCGTGATCCAAACTCCGAAGTTCCGATCTAAGTCCAATGACGAGCCATTTACGAGCCAGTGGGACTTCGTAATGCGGATTGTGAATCATTCAATTCACAAAAAGATTCACCAACCCGCTCAAAAGTTCAGATTTGAATCAAATGATTCATGAATTGATCTCCAAAGTTTCGATCTAAGTCAAATGATTTGCGCCCCACACTCCCGATCAAATTAAAATTTGCAAGCAACTGGGACTTCGTAACACGGATCACGTAATGATTCGCTCAGCAGTTCCGATTTGAATCAAATGATTTGCGATCCGATCTCCGAAGTTCAGATCCAAATCAAACGATTTGTGATACGCACCCTGAAGTCCCGTTTTGAATCAAATGATTCGCTATCCACGCTCCAAAGTCTTAATGCAAATCAAATAATTTGCACCCTACACTCCTGATCGGAATAATGATTCGCGAGCAATTGGGACTTTGTAACGTAGATCACGAATCATTGAATTTGTGAAATGATTTGCCAACCCACTCCGAATTTACGATCTGAATCATTGATTCACGATACGTGCTCTGAAGTTCCGTTTTGAATCAAATGATTTGTGAACCCGCTCCAAAGTTCTGATCTGAATCACATGATTTGCACCCAACACCCCCGATCGGAATAATGATTCACAAAAAATTGGGACTTCGTAACGTGGATTGCGAATCAATTAATTCACAAAATGATTTGGCAATCCGCTCAGAAGTTCTGATTTGAATCAAATGATTTGTGATCCAAACTCCGAAGTTCCGATCTAAGTCCAATGACGAGCCAGTGGGACTTCGTAATGCGGATTGTGAATCATTCAATTCACAAAAAGATTCACCAACCCGCTCAAAAGTTCAGATTTGAATCAAATGATTCATGAATTGATCTCCAAAGTTTCGATCTAAGTCAAATGATTTGCGCCCCACACTCCCGATCAAATTAAAATTTGCAAGCAATTGGGACTTCGTAACACGGATCGCGCAATGATTCGCTCAGTAGTTCCCATTTGAATCAAATGATTCGCGATCCGATCTCCGAAGTTCAGATCCAAATCAAACGATTTGTGATACGCACTCCGAAGTCCCGTTTTGAATCAAATGATTCGCTATCCAAGCTCCAAAGTTCGTAACGTGGATCACGAATCATTCAATTTGTGAAATGATTTGCCAACCCACTCCGAATTTACGATCTGAATCACATGATTTGCACCCAACACCCCCGATCGGAATAATGATTCACAAGCAATTGGGACTTCGGCAATCCGCTCACAAGTTCCGATTTGAATCAAATAATTTGTGATCCAAACTCCGAAGTTCCAATCTAAGTCCAATGATTCGCACCCCACACTCCCGACTGGAATAATGATTTGCGAGCAATTGGGACTTCGTAACGCAGATTGCAAGCTGATTCACGAACCTGCTCCAAAGTTCAGATCTAAGCCAAATTATTTGTGATCTGCACACTTAATTTGAAAAATGATTCGCGAACCATCATTTCAGATAAGGATTTTGGAGCGTGGATTGCAAATCATTCAATTCGCAAAGTTCCGTTCTGAAAAAAATGATTCACGAACCCACTCCGAAGTCCCGATCTAAATCCAATGATTCACGATACGTGCTTTGAATAGTCCGATTATCTCATCCCTTTGAAGTGAAGGATCAATTTATCAGTACATATTGTAATAAATATTTAAGAAATTATTGTTAAATCTGATTGTATTAGTCTATACAGAGTGATAGTCAATGTAAAAAGAGCGAATGGGAAAAGCAGATGAACACAAAACAGCATAGCAACAAAGAGGGTAATCTTTATCATTCAAGTGAACTGTGTTTTAAACACTTCGGCTACCTAATGTTTTAACTTCTCAGGTAATATCAATGGACCTATTTAGGTCTCTGGACATGGCTTTGCTCAACATGCATCTGTGGGATTTTCAGCCGTTTTATCATCAAGCAGATGAAATAGAGCCTAATTTAACAGCACACCTCGAATCTAAGAAACACTTAAAGTCAAAATAAAATGAGAGACCAGTGATTCTTTCATTACGAATGTACATTGTATTTTGCATACATGTCATTGTCCTAATTAATGATGAAACACCATCATTAATTCAAACAATAACAGCTTGTGTTTTGTACATAACATTTCTTCAACATACTATATATACATTTTGTCTAGAAACAGTTTGTTGACATGTAAAGGTCCTAAAATAAACTTTAGTTACTTTCGTGTACAGAGAATCGTCCTCCCTGTCGGACAGCTCGCGTCCCGCTGTCTTCACCGTTTGGTGGTTTGGCAATGCAGAGGAAATGAAGGCAAACACTTCCTGTTTTCTCTCAGAGTCTCAGGTGTTTTGTGCTTTGGCTGCGTGCAAGAAAAGAGTGAAACGGTCCAAAGAAAAAAAAAAAGAGAAGAAAATCAAGCTACAAATGTCATTTCAGCCCAGTTTGACACCATCAAGTCCACCTTCAGCTTCCAGTTCAAGATGCCTCAAATTAAAGGTATTACGGTAGATGGAATCAGAAAAAGCGACTCAAACACCATCAATTCCTGTTAAAGTAAGATCTTCACACATCTCACATGAATATAATCTTCTGTGTTTGATTCGTATCTTATAATAAACCTACCAGATGTCAAGGTAAACTTGTGCAGATGTGTGTTTAAATCAGGCTCAGACAGAATCTGCCTCTTAGTCAACATTAATTTAATGTTTTTTAAAGAACTATCTTCTGCTCACCAAGCCTGCATTTATTTGCTACAAAATATATCAAAAGCAGTAATATTGTGAAATATTTTTACTATTTAAAATAACTGCTTTCTCTTTGAATATATTTAAAAATGTAATTTATTACTGTGATCAAAGCTACATATTTTTTTTTTTGGAGGGGGGGGGCTTTTTAGCAAGGATGCTTTAAATTGATCAAAAGTGATGATAAAGACATTTATAATGTTACAAAAGATTTCTCTTTCAGAGAACTTTCTATTCATCAAAAAAACTTGAAAAAATCTACTCAGCTGTTTTCTGCATAATAATAATATTAAATGTTTTTTGAGCAGCAAATCAGAATATTAGAATGATTTCTGAAGAATCGTGTGACTGGAGTAATGATGCTAAAAATTCAGCTTTGAAATTACAGGAATAAATACATTTTAAAATATATTCACATAGAGAACAGTTATTTTAAATAGTAAAAATATTTCAAAATTTTACTGTTTTTGCTGTACTTTGGATCAAATAAATGCATGCTTGGTGAGCAGAAGAAACTTAAAAAAAAAACATTAAAAATCTTAGTAGTGTATGCTTTATTTTATCTATCACAAATGAATGGGATGTTGAACAATAAAGGCAGGTGGTTGAAAGAGAAGACTTGTTTGCAGTGAATATATCTAGCATTAAGTTTCATTTTCTTTCCCAGCTGCCTTTTGTTTTTTCTTGTTTTAAGCATAAACCTCACTAAATGAAGGTGGATTTTTGCTTAAAACTGGATAGAACTACTTTCCAATGAGGGAACGAGAATACATTTAATTATAAAATAGAGTAAATTCTCTGAAAACAACTTCTAATATTCAATGAAAATTTGTTTAAATGTTTTTATTGAAAAACAAATCTTGTAGAGCATAAGTAGTTTCAAAGGATGTTTAAAGTTTTTCCAGTTTGATGAAAGATTACAAAGACAATTTATTTCCTTCTCTAGAATAACGTGCACTATTAAAAATAAACATTTTGATTTCATGCTGACTTCCAAAAAAACACACTCTGTCCAGGCCTGATTATAATTGACCCCTCACCGGTCCTACCTTAGCAACTGTTGCCGTGTACCATATTATCAGACAAGCTCTTGCTTCTTTCTAATGCAAGTCTACAGAGGATCTGTGCCCGAATAATTTTTAATGCATTTTTCAAATCTTTAAATAAACCTTGAGTAATAAATTAAACTATCACCCTCATTCACAAATTATCATGTAAGATGTCAGCCAGAATTGCCGAAAATAATTTTACAAGTTTTTAATTAGTATTTTTTGACTTCACTCACATCTAAAAAGATCTAAAATCCTGAACAAGATAAATCTACTTGAGAAGCAACGCTGCATAAGATGTTTTTCACAGATTCTATCTTTATTATATGAGTATTCTGTCTTGATTTTTTCATTTGTTTTTAACTTGTTTATACTTAAAACGTGAAAAAATATGCAGGGCATTAAGACAAAATAGACTCGTATTAAAAAATGCAACCTCTGAAAACAACCCCTAATAATTATGCAGTGTTGCTTCTCTAGTAAATTTATGTGGTTTCAAAGATTTGTAGACATTTTAAGTGAAAACAAGATTTGACAAATATTTTTTCTTGTTTTAAGCATAAACTTATTTCATTTTAATACTTTTTTCAGAAAATAAGACTTAGTAAGGCAAAGTAAATCTATCTTGAATTAAAATGTTATTTTAAAGATGCAACCTCTGAAAACTTGATTCTCTAGTAAATTCATCTGGTTCCAAAGATCTGTAGATATTTTAATTGTAAAACAAGATTTAATTATTAGTATTTTGTCTTATTTTGTAGCACAAACATCTAAACATTCTTAAATCAAGATGTATTTACATTAGTCTTGTTTTTCATTGAAACAAGAAAAATAATCTTGTTTTCCCTTTGAATTAAGTTTATTTTTCTGACCCCACTGACTTTTTCTTGTTTTAAGTATAAATGCATTTCATTTTGATACATTTTTCAGTAAACAAGACTTACAAATCTATCTTAAATTAAAATTAAAAAAAAACTTTTTTTGCAGCCTTATGCAACATTTGTTTTTTAAAGATGCAACCTCTGAAAACAACTCCTAATCTCTTATGCAGTGTTGCTTCTCTATTTGTGGTTTCAAAGATTTTTTGAAAAAAAAAAAAAGATTTTGCTGGCAAAGTAAATCTATCTTGAATTAAAATGTTTAAATTATTAAATTAGGACTTCCGTAAATGTGTGGTTTCAAAGATTTGTAGATATTTTAACTGTAAAACAAGATTTATTTATTAGTATTTTGTCTCGTTTTCCAGTACAAACATCTAAGCATTTTTAAATCAAGATACATTTACATTAGATTTGTCTTGTTTTCAAAAAAAAAAAAAAAAAGTATTAAAATGAATTGAGTTTTTGATTGAAACAAGAAAAATAATCTTGTTTTCCCTTTGAATTAAGTTTACTTTTCTGACCCCACTGACTTTTAATGCATTTCATTTTGATACATTTTTCAGAAAACAAGACTTAGGTCATTTTGCTGGCAAAAGTAAATCTATCTTGAATTTAAATGTTTATTAAAGATGCAACCTCAGATGCAACCTCTGTTTTCCAGTGCAAACATCTAAACGTTTTTAAATCAAGCATTTACATTGGATTAGTCTTAATTCCGAAAATAAAAGCATCAAAATGAAGTGTTTTTAAATTAAGTTGATATTTCTGACCCCACTGACAGATCATTTTTCTTGTTTTAAGCATAAACGCATTTCATTTTGATACATTTTTCAGAAAACAAGACTTAGGTCATTTAGCTGGCAAAGTAAATCTATCTTGAATTAATGTTTAAATAATTATTAAGAATTTTTTTTTGTCACAATTTTGCGCATATCGTTTTCTGATGATATAGTATCTGTGGTCGTAACTGTCTCTGTTCACTCAGACTAATGTGATCAGCCGTGATTGCCTTTCTCTTTTCAGTGACTGCGAGAAGCATTTGGCAGCCTCCGTTCACAGTCTCTGCCGTTTTTAATCACGTTAGAGCGTAATTTATCAGTTTCGGATCCAGAGCGGCAGATAAAAGACCCTCTGCAATGTCACGCTTCATTCCAGCCCACGTACGAATAACATCCAATCCATTTTACCACTTCATGAGCTCATTTTACTAACAATTGCAATGAAACCCGCAGAGACGTGCTTGTCTGAGTGAGCAACGGCAACTGAGGAGGGCGGAGCTTACGGAAGAGGTCACATGAGGTTTTAGTGCTTGTTCGACAACTTTGTCTCCCCTGCGTTATTAAAAAGTGCTTCGGAACGGAGATGATGAAAGAGCGATACGACTGAGTGAACCATCACACGGATTGCTGAAACCAGTATTGCTCAAAGAAAAAGAATGAAAACGGTGACAACCTTGTGAATTCTGTAAACGGACATAAAAAGTAATCATGTAAAAAAAAAGTTCAATCCGAATGGCCGCAGAGCATTAAGGCTAGAGCCACGACACACATCAAGGACAGCTCTGTCAGGTGCGCTATATTACACGAAGGCCCGTTTGCGCCGGCAGAAAAGATTAGCTTCTACATTCCGAGTGGGTGTCAGAAAGTGAGCGAGGCTTCGGTATCAGCACTGCTAATCCTGGCCGAGTGGAAAGTGGGTGTCCGGTGTGCAATAGACGGCGGAGTCGTGTTCGTCTGTGTCAGCGTCAGCCGCTCTGAATGTACTTCTTGATAACCACGCAGCCGTGTCTGAAGAGCGGGCAGGGCATGTTCTGCTGCAGCGTCCACACGTTCGCACAGGGGTCAAAGGCCTCCATGGTTCCCAGCGCCGGACCCTCGCTGCTCACGATGCCGCCCGTCACGTAGATCTTCCCGTCTAGGACCACCGCACTGGAAAAGATGTTATTTCAGAACTGGTTTAGTTTCTTTGTTTAATGCTGGTTTTCACTTTTTGACAAGCAAGAACATGTACTAGAACTACCTACAACCTGACAGGGATAAAAAAATAAAATAAAAAATAAGCAGGAAAACAAAAGAATTAGAAAAAAACATATATGTGACCCTGGACCACAAAACCAGTCATAAGGTTAAATTTTACAAAACTGAGATGTATACATCATATGAAAGCTTTGTATTGATATATGGTTTGTTAGGATAGGACAATATTTGGCCGAGATACATCTATTTGAAAATCTGGAATCTGAGGGTGCAAAAAAATCAAAATACTGAAAAAATCACCTTTAAAGTTGTCCAAATTAAGTTCTTAACAATGCATTTTACTAATCAAAAATTACATTTTGATATATTTATAGTAGGAATTTTACAAAAAATCTTCATGGAACATGATCTTTATTTAATTTCTTAATGATTTTTGGCATAAAAGAAAAATCAATAATTTTGACCCATACAATGTATTTTTGGCTATTGCTACAAATATACCCCAGCGACTTAAGACTGGTTTTGTGGTCCAAGGTCACATATATCCAAATATGTTAAACAAAAAAGTAAACAATAAAATAATAATAATATTAAATGAACTAATTAAAACAAAAAAGATAAAATAATTTGGAAAAATAAACAAAAATGATCATGACAAAATAATTCATAAGAAATATTACAGGGTTGGACCAGGGTTATTGTAGTTATTACAGGGATAAAATAAGATCAAATGAGTTGAACAAAAAAAAAAAACAAACAAACAAACTAATAATCATAATAGTAATATACAAAAAAAGCTCAATAAGATCAAATCAAATAATAAAAACAAGTACGATATAAATAATTAAAAGAAAAAAGAATCAAATATGTTGAAACAATAAATAAATAAATAAAAAAGATAAAATTACTTGGAAAATAAATGAAAATGATAATGACAGTAATATTTAAAATAAATATTACAGGGTTGAACCAGGGTTATTGTAGTTATTACAGGGATAAAATAAGATCAAATGAGTTGAACAAAAAAAAAAAAAAAACTAATAATCATAATAGTAATATACAAAAAAAAGCTCAATAAGATCAAATAAAATAATAAAAACAAGTACGATATAAATAATTAAAAGAAAAAAGAATCAAATATGTTAAAACAAACAAACAATAAATAAAAAAAGATAAAATAAAATAACTTGGAAAAATAAATAAAAATTATAATGACAGTAATATCTTAAAAATATATTACAGGGTTGGGATAGGGTTATAGTTGTTACAGGGATAAAATACGAAAAAAAAAAATAGGAAACAAAACATAATAAAAAATATGCTGAAACAATAAATAATAATAACAACAACAATAATACATTAATTCATTAAATAAAAAAGAAAGATGAAACAACTTGGAAAAGACTTACAATTAATATTAAAATTACAAAAAATAAAAACTATTACAGGGTTGGACCAGGGTTGGTTTATTACAGAGATAAAATAACATAAAATAAGTTGAAAAAATAAACTACTACTACGACGACGACTAATAGTAATAAAAAGAAAGCTAATTGAGATAAAATAAGAAAAAAATAATTAAATGAAAAAAAAAAAATCAAATATGTTGAAACAATAAATACATAAATAAACGATAAAATAACTTGGAACAATAAATAAAAATTATAATGACAGTAATATTAAAAAATATTACAGGGTTGGACCAGGGTTATAGTTGTTACAGGGATAAAATAAGATAAAATAAATCATAAAATTATAATAAATAATAATAATAAAAACAAAAATAGAAATCTACAGTGCTGAAATTATTCATTTCCATTTTGTTATGTTGCTGCCTTATGTTAAACTACTTTAAATTACTTTTTTTCCCACATCAATCTACAAACCCTAGTCCATAATGGCAAAGCAAAAAATAGGTTTTTAACATTTGTGCAAATATATAAAAAAATAAAAATAAACTGAAAAGATCCCGTTGCATAAGTATTCATACCCTTTTCTGGGACACTAGAAATTTAGCTCAGGAGCATTAATTTTGCTTCTGGATGTTACTACATTTGGAGTGGAGTTAAACTGTGGCAAATTCATTAGAATGAGTCTGATTTAGAAACTGAAAATGCATATCAGAGCAAAAACCAAGTCCTGAGGTCAAGATAACTGCCTGTAGAGCTCAGTGACAGACTTGCGTTAAGGCAATGATCTAGGGAAGAGTTCAGAAAAAAATCTGCTGCATTGGAGGTTGACAGAAGCATTATCCATAATGGAAGACGACTGGAACGACTAGGACTCTAGAAAATGTTTGCCATCCCCCATCCAAGCTGACAGAGCTTGAGAGGTGAAAAGGTATTTCAGTGTTTTATTTTATACACCATAATAATGACAAAGCAAAAACCAGATTTGCAAATTTTAAAAAATGTATAAAAAAAAAAACACTGAAATAAGTACATTGCATAAGTATTCATACCCTTAACTCAGTACATAGTTGAAGCACCTTTACAGCCTCAAGTCTTTGGGTATGATGTGACAAGCTTTGCACATCTGCATTTGGCAATTATCTGCCATTCTTTGCCTCACCTTCTCACCTCTCAAGCTGTAAATAAAAAGGCACTGTAAATAAAATCAAATAAAAATAAGTAGGAAACAAATAATAACAAAAAACAAAAAATATGTTGAAACAATAAATAACAAAACAAAAAAAAAATTAATAAAAAAGAAAGACTTGGAAAAATAAATAAAATAATAATGACAGTAATATTAAAAAAAAAAATATTACAGGGTTGGACCCGGGTTGGTTTATTAAAAGGATAAAATAAGACAAAATAAAATAAGTTGAAAAAATAAATATTATTTTTATATACTATATTATATCATTTTATATATAATATAACAATAATAATAATAATAATAACAACAATAAATCTGCCCAACAATACATACACAGCAGCACAGTTAAAAAACGTAAAGAAGTTACTTGAAATAACTTAAATTAAATTAAATATAACAAACCTTAACATATTTTTCTTTCAGCTACATTTCTCATTTTTGTCTAGTTTAACTTCAAGTACTAAAATAACTAAAAATGAATAAAATAAAACTAATGAAAATGTAAAGTCTTAACCTATCATGCTCTTCTTAATGCAAAACCTTGTTCTGTGGTTGAGTTTCTGATATGGACAGAACAAAGTACTAAAGTACTCAGTTCTCGGATCATGCGGTTTTGTCAGATGCCCGTCTCCAGTTATTTGAGAACAAATTTCTAGATTTCAAGCTACATACATAAGTGTAATGATTAAGATTATGTTCCCATTTGCCGTCTTACATAAAGGCTCGGTATTGTAAAAGTGTCAAACTGATGGATGAGATGAATCATCCAGCTCCTAATCTTTTCTTTGGGCCGCATTCATTTCAAGCCCTTGACAGGTTTCAAAATGTTAATGCCAAAACTCACGCGAGTGTGACTGTAACTGACGTGTCGTTTCGGGAAAACACATTTGTATCGCAAATACACAGCGGAAGCGTAAAAAGGTGCCTGTGTGTGTTTCGGAGGGATGTGATGCACTAGCGATTGTTCGGCGGCTCGTTCGTGCTTCATCTGCTGCTGAGCTAATTACTGCCTCTGCTGCGAATACCAATCAGCGCTGAAAGCAAATCGGGCCCAAAGCACGACCCTGGGGGACCCCGAATAAAGTCTTAGGAGCGAGCAGGGGAGGCTTTGTGTAAACTGGAACACATCGCTTTGACAATGTGCTTTTCTCAGCTTGAGCCATCTGCATTCACTTGATGATGGTTGTTAATGCTCATTTTGTTCATTAACATTACGTAACGGTAGCAGTTATGAGGCCAGAATTGCATTTTTTGGCTTATTTGAACGCGACTGCGGCTAATTTAAATGAATATGTTGCTGAATGAATACCGACAATAACAATAAAGTTAACTCCGTCAAAGCACTAAAACCTAAAAACAAATGCGTTTTAGACAGCTGGAACAGGAGCCTGTGGTGTACTATATATCACACGATTAAAAGAGGCTGTAAAAACAGCTTTTTGACTAACTAAAACCAAAAAGACTCTAATTGTGACAATAAATGAAATAATAAAATAAGTAGAGAAACATTATTTAAAAAGGAAATGTTAAAACAATAAATAATAATAATTTTAGTCATTTTGCATTTATCTGCATCATTGCATTGATTTTAGTCACTTATTATTAAATAATAATACATGAATTAAATAAAAAAAATAAAGATGAAGCAACTTGGAAAAATAATAAAAATGATAATTACAGTAATATTTGAAAAAAATATTACAGGGTTGGACCAGGGTTATTGGAGTTATTACAGGGATAAAACAAGGTAAAATAAAGTAAGTAAAAAATAAATAAATAAATAAACTAATAATAATAATAATAATAATAAATTATTTTTTTAAAAAGATAAAAAACTTGTTAAAAGTTGAAAAAATAAACTAATGATGATGATGATAATAATAATAATAATAATAATAATAATAATAATAATAATAATAATAATAATAATAATAAATTATTAAATAAAAAAGAAAGATAAAAAACTTGAAAATGATAATGACAGAAATATATAAAATATTATTACAGGGATAAAACAAGATAAAATAAATTGAAAAAAAAAAAAAACTAATAATAATAATAATAATAATAATAATAATAATAAAAAACAAAAGAAAACTAAATAAATTATATATATTTATAACATTACGTAACAGTAGCAGTTATGAAGAGAGAATTGTATTTTTGACATTAAAAAGAACAGCATTTATTTAAAACAGAAATCTTGTGTAACAATATACACTACCATTCAAAGTTTGGGGTCAGTAAATCTTTTCTTTCTTTCTGTGTTTAAAAGAAATTAATACTCTTATTCAGCAGGGATGTGTTAGACTGATAAAAAAGTAATAGTAAAGACTTATACTGATAGAAAAGATTTCTATTTGAATAAATGCTGTTCTTTTTATCTTTTATTTATCAAAGAATCCTGAAAAATGATCACAGATTCCAATAAAAATATTAAGCATATTAATTGACAAATATTAAGCCTTTTCTGGTCATCAAGACTGCATTTATTTGATTAAAAATACAGAAAAAAAACAGTAATATTGTGAATTATTAATGCAATTTAAAATAGTAATTTTCTATTTTAATATACTTTAAAATAGAATTTATTCCTGTGATGCAAAGCTGAATTTTTAGCATCATTACTCCAGTCTTCAGTGTCACATGATCCTTCAGAAATCATTCTAATATGCTGATTTATTATCACTGTTGGAAACATTTATGCTGCTTAATATCATTTTTGGAACCTGTGATACTTTTTTCAGGATTCTTTGATGAATAAAACATTAAAAAGAACAGCGTTTACTTAAAATAGAAATCTTTTGTAACAATACACTACTATTCAAAGTTTGGGGTCAGTAAACCTTTTCTTTCTTTCTGTGTTTAAAAGAAATGAATACTCTTATTCAGCAGGGATGTGTTAGACTGATAAAAAAGTAATAGTAAAGACTTATACTGGTAGAAAAGATTTCTATTTTGAATAAATGCTGTTCTTTTTATCTTTTATTCATCAAAGAATCCTGAAAAAAGTATCACAGGTTCCAAAAAAAATATTAAGCTGAAGTAAAGGTTGAAGAAAATTCAGCTTTGCACCACAGAAATAAAATATATTTTAAAGTACATTAAAATAGAAATCTGTTATTTTAAATTGCAATAATATTTAAATATTACTTATTTTGTTTGTATTTTTGAATAAATAAATGGAACTTTGATGACTTTTTAAAAAAACATAAAAAAATCTTACTGATCCCAAACTTCTAAAGTATATATATTTATATATGTATTTGGTACATACAGTGTTGTCTTTCTACTTGAAACTTTGCTGAACAAGAAATCAAGAAATTTGCTTTGCACAACCAATAAATTAGTCATGTAGTTGGGATGACTAATTCATTGGCTGAATTTGGCATTTTGGAGTGATGCAAGAAACTAAGCTTTTTTTGAAACTCTGAATCAATTGAACCAGATGCTTTGTAAAACGATTCACTGCTTCAAAGCGCTCGAAATGCCACAGGCTGGCAGCAAATGTCTGTAAAACGACGTAAATGCAACAAAAACTCAGTGTAAGCATGTATAATGACACCTTTTACAATCTAATTGCAAATGTTTTCATTAAAGTGTAATCTATTAAATGCAATCTTCAAATAATTAAATACCATCTTGTCTAAAGGTTCTGTAAAATATGTAAAACTTATTGGGTAAGGCTTGGAAAACTAGGTCATTTAGACACAATTAAGTATCATTCTTCTTTTTGTATTATATATGCCTTAGTACTAAAATTCATTAAATGTAATAAAAATGACCCTACATTATACATTATTGCTCTAAGAGTATTTCACAAAGCTAAAACTAGCTCCTAAATCTGTGAAACGCTGGGAGTATACTACAAAAAAATGCTTTTTACTCAGATTTTTTGTCTTTATTCCAGCCAATACATATAAAAAATTCTTAAATCAAGAAGGATTTTCTAGACGAGTAAAAATTATGTTCTTGTTTTCAGAATTAAGTGTGTTTTTGCTTGAAACAAGCAAAATAATCTGCCAATGGGGTAAGAAAAATAGTCTTGTTTTCTGTTTAAATAAGATTTTTTTTCTTACCCCATTGGCAGATTATTTTGCTTGTTCAAAGCAAAAACTTAATTTTGACTTGTTTTTTTCTGAAAACAAGAAAATAATTTTTACTATAAATATTTTTAGATATTTTGGCTGGAAACAAGACAAAAAATCTAAGTAAGAAAAGATTTTTTTTTTTTTTGCAGTGTAAGTCACTAAGACCAAATCACAAACTATCCTCCCTGCTGAAAAAAGCAAGACATCACATTATAATTTTTTTTTAAATCTCATATTGTGAAAATTATTCATTATTTTTTTTTTCACTCAAAAAAATGAGGTACCTACTTTCAGATAAATGACGCCTACGATTAATCAGATGCAAATAGAAACACAAAACCAATCCTAAATGAAAGAAAACAAGTTGACAAAAAAGATTGAATCCAATATTTGGTGATAATATAGCAGAATGAGAGATTTATAAGCAATTGTTTGGGATCCGGTCATTTTTGACCCGGGAACACCACAAGTGTGACTTTTTGCAATTTTGTATAAAATAAAGGCATTTAAAAGCAAACTTCCTGTTTAAATATTAAAGCACACTAGTGTGATAAATAGTGCACATTTTTAGAATTTTTTGTTTAATATTGTGAAAATTATTCATAATTATTATTATTTTTTTTTTTTTTCACTCAAAAAATGAGGTACCTACTTTCGGATAAATGAGGCCTACGATTAATCAGATGCAAATAGAAACACAAAACCAGTCCTAAATGAAAGAAAACAAGTTGACAAAAAGATTGAATCCAATATTTGGTGATAAAATAGCATAATGACCAAAGGTGTGACAGGAATCCAAACACAACCAAAGGGTTAAAAAAGGTAAATTTGTGCAGTCAACGTCTATTCAGCTCTATTCAAATAACCATGAATGTACAAAAATATCCACGGCTAGATTTCTGACAGCTGGGAAAACCTCTTTATCCAGATTTCTCCTTACACAGATGCACCTTGATCTGAGGCTCATGCTGGTCTTACCTGCAGAACTGTCTGGAGTGGTTCATGTTGGGTCCTGCTTTGATGTTTCCCTTGTCGGGGTCGTAGATGGTGGTGGCTCTGGCGTACGCTCCTCCCAGGATGAAGATATATCCGTTCAGAGTCACAGCCGGGGCGTATTTGTTATCTGAAGAATAGGAGAATAAAACACAAGTCAACAATTTGGAGGTTTATAGGCCAAAAAACGACATGAAACCAATTTTGACTCATTTTAAAATCTGTTTTATGTTCGTAGGTGAGTGGATTGCAGTCTGTGGCTAGAAGCGGTTACTGAGAGACTTTTATCCTCAGAAATAATGCGCTCGGATGAATCATTCAGAGTAAGGAACACATAATGAAGGTCAATTGGTTTCATGTTGACTTCAGATGGATGTCTTTACAACTCATTTTAGAAACAAGATCACAAAGCCTATTTTACAAGAGACGTAAACACTAAGCACATTACGTTTCATTTATTAAGAACGCCGGCCAACGGCTTATTAATTTCAACGATATACGAGTCTCAGCTGAGGTCATTCTGTCGACTGTCCAATTGTAAATCAATAGCCTTGCTCCAGCACATTATGTTGGCACCAATGCAGTTAACTTCTTTGATTCGAGTAATCAAGCAGGAGAAAACACATAAATAATTGATGAGTGGCAAATAATTGAATTGAATTCACATTCAACCCAGCAGCTGTGACTTCAACCTCAGCCGCTGAAGAGAGACGCGAGAACATTGAGCTAATTAAATCTTGAGCCTTTTCAGATTTGGACTGAGACCTCCCGGGAAGAACAGATATTACGGATAATGTAAAAAACAGAGAACGAGGAGGAAAGGTTAACAAATAATGGTCAGAAATAGAAAAGCGCATGCAGTTCATGTGCAACGGGCGATGCTGAACACTAAACAAGGGAAATATTTGATCTCACTTAATCTGGCAAAGCTAAGCAGTGCTCTAAGCACAAGATAAATAGAAAGAGATCACCACTGTCCAAGAGTAAACCTCACAGTAAAATATGTCTACAAAAAACAATGTGCATTAAATATTAATTCTTAATCTTAAATAGCACAGGTATATTTGTAGCAATAGCCAACAATACATTGTATAGGTCCAAATTATACATTTTCTTTTATGCCGAAAATCATTACCTGTTTTATGAAGATATTTTGTTCATTTCCAACAGTAAATATATCAAAACTTATTTTTTGATTGGTAATATGCATTGCTAAGAACTTCATTTGAACAACTTTAAAGGTGTTTTTCTCAATATTTAGATTTTTTGCACCCTCAGATTACAGATTTTCAAATAAGCGTATCTCGGCCAAATATTGTCCTATCCTAACAAACCATACACCAATGGAAAGCTTATTTATTCAGTTGTGTATAAATATAGTGATGTATAAATCTCAGTTGTAAAAAACTGACCCTTATGACTGGTTTTGTGGTTCTAGGTCAGATATATAAAATGAGTTTTTAATACACATTTAATTTCACATTTATTGTATATATTTATGTACTGTATGTATGTATGTACATGAATGAATTTGGCTTTCTTTGGCTTAAATTAAATGAAATTCTTTACATTGTGACATTATCTGAATGAAATGAAATAAATATAAACAACAAAATTCAAATAAATAAATAATATGTAATTCAAATAAAAACAAATGAATAAAATAAAAAAGCAAAATAATAAGTAAAAGTAAATAAATAAATAACATTTTCATTATTGTAAAGCACATAATATTATTTAAACTGTAATTTCTGTATTGTTGAGATGAATATCCTTGAAAATGAAGTTTTTTCATTGTGACATTATTTGCATGAAAATAAGTAAATATAAACAACAAAAAAATAAATAAATATTAAAACTAAATAATTAAACAAACAAAAAGCAAATAAGAAAAAGTAAATAAAAAAACAACATTTTCATTATTGTAAAGCATATATATATATATATATATATAATTTTTTGTTTTCTAATTTCTGTATTGTTTAGTGTGATACCCTTAAAATAATACAGAAAACAAAATAAATAACATTAAATTCTTTACATTGTGACATCTGCATAAACATAAATGAATAAATAAATAAAGATAAACAACAAATTAAATTAAATAAATATCAACAAGTAATTAAATAAAAACAAACACATAAATAACATTTTTAAGAAGTAAATAAATGTATATATATTAAAAATAATATATATTATTTAAATTGTAATTTCTGTACTGTTTAGATAAATGTCCTTAAAAAATACAGAAAATTTAATTCTTTATATTGTGCCATAATCTGCATGAAAATAAAATAAATAAATAAATATTAAAATTAATTTGGCTGAGATACAACTATTTGCAAATCTGGAATCTGAGGGTGCAAAATAATAAATAAAAAATAAATCTAAATATTATTAAAATATAAGTCACTTTTAAGATTGACCAAATGAAGTTCTTAGCAATGCATATTACTAATCAAAAAAAATAAATTTTGATATATTTACGGGAGGAAATGTACAAAATATCTTCATGAAACAATCTTTACTTAATATCCTAATGATTTTTGGCATAAAAGAAAAATCAATAATGTATTTTTGGCTATCGCTACAAATATACCAGTGCTACTTAAGACAGGTTTTGTGGTCCAGGGTCACATATGTAAATGTAAATGTAAAAAAACAAACAAACAAAAAGAAAAAATTCTGTTAAATTGCAGAAAACTCTTAAATGGGGTGAAATGTGACCTAGAGATGTTTTCCTGAGATTCAGCTTCTACCTCTCTAGAGCTGTTTTCTGAACTTTCAGGGTTTCTTGATTGAATCTCCTTTTGGCATCAGTTCTCCGCCTGATCGCACATGTTTGAGGATGATTTTCAGCGCCCCCTATCACAGCGCGCGCGTCTGCCGTCTCCTGCTGGGCGTTGAAGTGTCAATCTGCCATCCTCAGTCATGTGGCACAACTACTAAATGGGGCTCTTGAAGGAATATCTCACACAAACAGCGGCGGCCCTTTTACAGTTAAACAAAGTTTCACACTTCCATAATGTGGCTAAAAACACCAAAGACCTTCATCTCCCCGATGCGTTTCATGGCCACGGGCGGCTCTTCTCCACGGCCGCTTTATTTACATGTTAAACACAAAACGCAATACAGTGCAGCGTGAACGCGAGCCTGTCCCATGCCGTTTTCTGGCCTGTCAAACACAATAAGCGTGCCAGCGGGACGAAGGTGTTGTCATTCACAGACGACGGAGCTGACAATGCCGTTCCCTGCCGATACGACAGACCGAGATGAAAAATTACAAACGGGAACATTAGGCAAATCGCCGACTGCCAACAGAGAGACAAACCTCTTATTGCTGACTGACCAAATCAAGCTTCTCCACGGCAGATCTTATGTTTTTTTTGGTGCTCAATGTGTCACTGCACCACCAACAATGCAAAAAATACTATTCTTAATGAAGATTTTTGTCTAATTTTCTGGTGAAAACATAAAAATCCTTAAAAACAATGCATTCAGAAGCAACAATGCATACATGCTTAAGACTTGCTTTCAGATTATGTCTTAAACACCAGTGCATTTGTGTATTCTCTGGAAATGCTAGACAAAATACACTTATATTGCAATGCAATCATTTGCAATGTTGCTTCTCGTTTCAATGTTTTTTTTTTGACACTTTAACTGGAAAACAAGCCAAAATAAAACTAATTTAAAGGTTACTTTTGCAGTGTGCAAGAGGATTTTAGTAGTTTTAATGCACTTAATTCCAACCCAGAAGTGTCTATTTTTATAAATACTTTAATACATATTCCATTCAAAAAATAGATTTTTTAAATTTTAATTTAAAATTTACTTATTAACTTCTAATAAATGTACTTATTGCATTATTGTATTGCAAAAATATATTATAAAGTATATATATTAAAATTCTTTATATTGTGACATTATCTGCATAATTAAATAAATAAATAATCTTTTTTGTACAAAATATACAAAAATATACAAAAATAATATATATTATTTAAATTGTACTTTCTGTATTGTTTAGAGGAATGTCCTTAAAGTATTACAGAAAATTTAAATTAATCAAATTAATTTTTAAATAAATAAATATAAACAAATAAGTAATTTTTCAAATTACTTTTTCAAAGCACGTAATTGCAATCGAAATGTCTTTTTATTAATAAATACTCTTTAGTTCTTTTAATTTATTTTAAGGAAGTCTCTTTTGCTCACCAAGGATGCATTTATTTGATCAAAAACAAACAAAAAAAAAACAGTAAAAACAGTAAACATTTGAAAACTTATTAGCATTTAAAATTTCTATTTTGTATTTGAATATATTTTAAAATGTAATTTATTTCTGTGATGCAAAGCTGAATTTTTAGCATCACTAGTCCAGTTTCAGTGGCACATGATCCTTCAGAAATCACTCTAATATTCTAACATTTTTATTATTACCAGTGTTGAAAACAGTTGTGCTGCTTCCTATTTATTTGATATAAGTTAAAAAAACAGCATTTATTTAAAATAGAAATCTTGTTTTATTGTAAATGTCTTTAGATCAATTTAATGCATCCTTGCTAAATAAAAACATCATAAAACACTTTAAGAGGTTACTTTTACCGGAGGATAATTATTGCGCATTTCAGACAGTTTTCAATGCACTTAATTGAATGTCTGAAATGTCAGGTTTTTTTAATGAATATTTCTAAGTTGTTTACTTTTATTTGAAAGAAGTCTCGTTTGCTCACAAAGGCTGCATTTATTTGACCCAAAAATACAGTAAAATTTTGAAAACTTACTCGCATTTTAAATTTCTGTTTTTAAAGATGCAATTTATTTCTGTGATGCAGTGCTACATTTTTAGCATCATTACTCCAGTTTTATTGTCACATGATCCTTTAGAAATCACTCCAATATGCCAACATTTTAATATTATCAATGTTAAAAACAGTTGCACTGCTTCATTTTTATTTGATATAAGTAAAAAAAAAACAGCATTTATTTAAAATATAAATCTTGTTTCGTTATAAACGTGACTTTTGATCAATATAATGCATCCTTGCAGAATAAAAGCATCAATTTATTTAAAAAAGCATGAACAGTAGTGTATAATTGACACCACAAACATATATTGTGATCACTCTTTGTTTGGTTTGAACCTGCAACCTTTGCATTGCCTCCCCACATCTTCAACCGCTGGCCTTTACTGACCTACGCTGCAATTACACGGCTATTTTATTATGCGACACAGTCATTTCAGTTCCTTTATTACTGTTGACCGTTTCCATGGCTTCATCGATCGAGTCGGAAGTCAAATAACAAGACAATGAAGACTGAGGTGCTTTGTATTTGAGCCTTTGGCTTGTTCTTACACAAACACGGCTGCAATAAACATACGATCCCTGGGCCACAATGTCCACGGCGACATCAAAATCAATAAGCGGCTCACGGTCCATAGCAACATCCAAATCAATAAAGTGCCCGGGCCGAGATGACGTTACCGGCTGAAACCCTCAAGAGTTCATTATCCGCCGGCACAGGAATACCTGCAACACTTGACATCTCCGACGACCTTTCCAGATCGCTCAAGCCCTTCACAATAATCAAAATATCATGTTCCTTCTCACATGCAGCTGGCCTTTGGAGATGATGTCAGCCGCAGTCTCTGAACTTTGAGTCACCGGCTCTAAACGCTCGTCGTCTACACGAACGTACGTGTTTGACCCCGCGTGACTTCGTGTGTGAGAGCGAACGGCTGCCGTCGGCTGTGGAGCTGAATGTCAGAAGCGTTCATATCTCGCTCTCTCTGCTGCAAACGGTGCAACCGTGCTCTCGTTTCACTTCTGAAGGAGTCTCGTGTGACGCGTCAGACGCTTTGGATCCAGGCAAACATCAACACCTGGCTGGAGGAACGGTTCTATCCACAGAAATGACATCTCTATCATTATTTCCTCACTCTCTGAAGTGTCTCTCTGAACCTGTGTGCTGTTATTACTTCTGTGGAATTAATATGAAGTATCTTTACGCAGATCATAGCGACGTCTTTCCAGCTCAGAAAATAGTAGAAGTAGTCAATATGATTTATGAGCTATATAAAGTCTTCTAGACTGGCTGAGAGAAACAAGAATAGGGAAAATCACCTGGAAATAACTTTCAATGGCTATTTTTTCACAGTGAAAACAAGGTTGAAACAAAAGTAAAGCCAAATCTATACAAGAATAAAATCCATACAGGATGTTTAAGATTTATTTTTAATAAAACGTCTAATACTAAATTTGGACAGAGTATTAAAATCGTTTCAAGAGTGTTAAAGGGCTTATTTTATCATTGTGATATCCTAATAGTTTTTATTAATATTGATTGATAGTGTTTTTAGTGCAATTTTGTTGTGTGTTTTTGTCATTTTGATTAGCTTCTGTTTGTTTTATATATATTTATATAGTTTCAGTCATTTTTATTTTAGTTTTACATTTTAGTTATTTTAGTACCTCGGAAATTACCTGAAATAAAATACGATTTTTTTTTGTTTGTTTTAAATGTGTCTTTTAGTTTTTATTTATTTTTATTTCAGTTAAAGTTTTTTTCATTCCAATTCACAAAAAAATATTATTTTATGATTTTAGTTTCAGCAATTTTACTGTGTTTTATAGCTTTTGATTTATTTCAGTTTTAGTTATTTTAGTACTTTGGCAATTACTTGGAATATATATATATTTTTTATTTTTTTATTTTTTTATTTTTTTTACATTTAATTTTAATTCAGTTAAAGTTTATTTCATTCCAATTCACAAAAAATATTATTAACATTTTATATAAATATATAAATTTTATTTCAGTTAAAGTTCAATTAACATAAAAGATGTTATGATTTAGTTAAGTATAGTAACCCTTATTTATTAATAATAATAATAATAATAATAATAATAATAATAATAATAATCAATAAATGCATGCTTCAAATATTAACTCATATTTGGGTCTGTTCCTTTCATCAAAAATCATATAATATTTTCAGAAAATATACGTCACTTGGACAGCTTTGTAATACTTTAATGGTGTATTTTTGCCCTTTCTGCAATCCACAAAATAAGCTTAGACATTGTGTTTGTGTTTCACAAAACTTTTGAGACATCATTATTTCTGATTTCTGAAGAACTTCTCGTGAACCTCATGAAACATTAAACTGAACTAGACAATGACAAGATTAAGCAGAATTTCTCTGTATGCTTTTACCCTATACAAAGCAGGGTAAAATTAAATGTAAGACTTATACCTTTAGTCCATAGAGAACAGACCCATTTTTACACAGCTGCGGCACATTTTCAATAATTCAATGAGGATTCAATACTGCTTTTGAATTTGCTAATATATATTTTTTTAAATAGACAGACATGTATAGTGATGAAAACCAAAATATTAAATGCCATGGATGAATATTTACTGAGTAATGCACTATTTTGTAGAGGAGGGTCAAAATGTCAGTTTTCACCTGCGATTCAGAGTCAAATTTTAGGGGGGTAAAAATGACTTCAGAAAGATGGCAGCATCATAATGTTATTTTTACACAGAGATTGGTAGATCTGAAAGTAAAATCTGTTGACTTTACCAATCTTTGTTGCATTATGTGCCAATGGTGATCATTCAAAAATGGGGAAACAGCACTTTTCACGTTTCTTTTTCCAAAGTTTGCATGCCTGTAACTCAACAACTATTAAAGATATCTTAATGCCCTTTTAGATATTGGGTCTTAAAACACTTTCCTTTTAGCATATTTATCTTAAAGGCCTGATATGGTTCGATTTCAGAGATATTGGAATTTTAATACGGCTCCAGAACCAAATGTACACATTTTCAGTGGTCAAAAACCAAATGTGGGTCAGTTTGCAAAAAATATGACACTTGTTTTCTTTTAAAAAGTAATCTCTGAAGAACAAATAATGTCGAAAATAGAGATGTATCTCATTTCCTTCTGTCAACACAACTGCACTGAACATTCCTGTCTAAGTATTCTTTTATCAAAGTTTGCGTGCCTATAACTCAAGAAGTATTAAATATATTGCAATATGATTTTAAATGAACACCACTGGCACATTAATACAACAAAGATTGCTAAAGCCAACAGATTTTACTAACAGAATTACCAATCTTTAAAATTAAACCTTATAAGGCCTTAACAATAAAGATGTCAAAAGGCAAGTGTGTTAAGACCTAATATCTAAAAGGGCATTAAGATATCTTTAATAGTTGTTGAGTTATAGGCATGCAAACTTTGGAGAAAAAAATTGAAAAGTGCTGTTTTCACATTTTTGAATGAACACCATTGGCACATAATACAACAAAGATTGATAAAGTCAACAGATTTTACTAACAGACCTACCAATCTCTGTGAAAATCACATTATGATGCTGCCATCTTTGTGAAGTCATTTTTACCCCCCTGCTGTAGTTTGACTCTGAATCTCGGGTGAAAACTGCCATTTTGACCCACCCTCTACAAAATAATGCATTACTCAGTAAATATTCACCCACAACATTTAATATCTTGGCTTTCATCACTATACATGTTTATCTTTTAGCAGAAAAAATATAAGCAAAATCAAACATTTTAACCGATTTGACACAGAATGACCCTATTGCAATGTTAACACTATAAAGTTAACGTTGTCTTAATTCATCAATGATAGATCAATAACTATTCACATGACATACACCCCTAAAAATAAAGGTGCTTTAAAAGGTTCATCAGAGCGATGCCATAGAAGAACCATTTTTGGTTTCACAAGGAACCATTTAGTCAAAGGTTCTTTAAAGAACCATCCTTTTCTTAATTTTTTAATAATCTGAAAAACCTTCTTTTGCCACAAAGAACCTTTCTGTTTATTTAGATGTTAAAGGTTCTTTATGGAACCATCTAGACAAAAAAGACACAGAGTGTAAATGCACTGTATGCAAAATGCTCCGAAATGCAAAATTAAGACTTTGACTTTGATCATGCAATGCTTACATTTATTTAATGAAACCACAGCCTTTTGAAGTTTAATAATAGGATTAGGCCTTATCGCAATTCCCCAGAATTAAGACCTCTTAAAATCACAATGAAGACTTTTGTTAGATCATTTAAATACCATTCGAAATGGATAAAACTGTATTTAAGCCATTCCGAGGACCCTGAGACACCAAATAAACACTTTAACATCTAAAAATGGACCTAGATGCTAGTCAAGATAAATTCCAGAGAAAAATCATTGCGCGTGACTCAGAAGTGTAAGAAAATAAGACTTGTACGTAAGTGCGAATGATTCACTGGCGGATCTTTTCCTCAGTTGTAGGTTAGTTGCCAGATCAGCCAATAATGAGGCAGAATATAACAGTTGGGAAACTGTTGAAGAAATGCATAACAAAAGAAACTAGTTACCAGCTAAAGTTGAGTTTTCATTTTCTGAGCACTTAATGTTGGCATAGACAGTATACAGTGAAACTCTGTTCACACTGACAACTGCTAGTGGAGGACGCCGGAAAATCTCATTAAAAACAAACGACTTCTGGTCAATTTGTTGCTGCAAAACGCCGTCGCCGTCAAAGGATTCGCCGGGCTGCTTTGCTAAAGAACACACGTGCCCATTAGCTGAAGCAAAAATACACTTTTAGAGATTTCAGACTAACCCCATTCAAGCAGATACAAGCTGTTCATGCATGACTAGAAAATAAACGCCTACAGGCTTCACCAAGACGGCTATGAACTGATTCGCTTTAAAAAAGGTCTTGATTATTCATGAACTATCTGATGCGTGCCGCAACAAATACACCGAAAGCTTTACAAATCTTGCTGACTTGTATTGGAGTTTGCAGATACAAATATGTGTTTAAAGAATAGGAAAAAAAGATTATTTTGCAGTTATTAACAAAATCTAGCTTTTCAGTGCAAACAAAACCAAAATGCAAAGGGACTCTTATTTTGAAATGTAAGTTTTGCACTAACATTTCTAGCTGCTCATTAAAAAACATGAGGGAGATAAAATATCAACCAATATATTACAGTAAAAAAACATCAAAAGTAGATCAATATGCAATCGCTTTTGCATAAATGCAGGAACATGCAATGGTTTATTTAATTTAATCATTAAAAAAAGGACTGAAACAATTCAATAATATTACATAAAAATAGCAAGTAACACATGGGATTAAACATAAATTTTGAAGAAAGGAGACTAAAATGGTATTTTCTTGTAAAAAAAATTTTTTTTTTAAAACTTTATTTTATTTATAACTTTAAAAAAAATCTGGTATTTCCATCCAAAATGATTAAGGCTTTTGTTACAGCATTTAATATACTTTAGACATTGCATTTGTTTCAGTATTTAGTCATCTTTGTTAATATTAGTTATTAAAAATTCTGTTCTTAGTTAGGCTATGTTACCTCAGTCCAATAAATAATATCAACAGGTTACTTTTGAATTTAATAATAGGGTTCGTACAGACACTCTAAAATGAAATTCCAGGACTTTCAAGGACCTTTCAAGCACTACTTTTGATTTTCAAAGGTAAAGTGTTACCGTGCTTATTAAACGTGAAATTTGTCTTTGAGAAAGACTCACAGCAGTCAGGTGGATATCCATAATAACTTACTCTCCTGACTAAAAATGGCATATGAAGCTGGTTTCAGGGTGGTTTAAGTTTAGCTGTGTGTCCTTTTTTAAATCCACACTTATTTCTGCACTAATGGGGAAACGCTTGCTTTTCCAGCTGTAATGAAACGCCTGAGTCCTGCACCCGCTGCGTGTCCCTCAGGGCTGCATTCGCCACCGAGATACAGGTTGAAGAAAAGTTCCTTCCCCCTTGAGCATCCCTCCACCCACACGCTCAAGATCTCTGGAGCGTGTCAAAATGCCAAATACTAATGAAGTCAAATACTAGTGAAATTCCAGAAAGTTAGTTTCTCAGTTTCAAAACTCTCTCACAAAAAAAAACTTTAGGCTTACAATGCATTTTATGTGGGACCTGTGAACATTTTATAAACCAAAACAGTTAATTTTATAGATGGGTTTGGGCCTTTTTTATATTGTTTCAGCCAAAATATACTTCTGTACATTTATATATTCACTACAGTTTAAAAGTTTGGCTTGGTAAAACACTTATGCTCACCAAGGCTGTATTTATTTGATTAAAAATACAGTAAAATCAGTAAAATTGTGAAATATTTTTACAATTTCAAATAACCATTTTCGCTTTGAATATTTTTTTAAAATTTAATTTATATCTGTGATGCAATGTTGAATTTTCAGCATCATTACTCCAGTCTACAGAGTCACATGATCCTTCAGAAATTAACTAATATGCTGATTTGCTGCTCAAGAAACATTTTGGATTATTATCAGTGTTGAAAACAGTTGCGAAAATTCCAGAACGTCAGTTTTTTTAGTTTCAAAACTATCTCACAAAAAGCTTTAGACATAAAATGCATCTTATGTGGGACCTAGGAACACATTGTTTCAGCAAAAATATATTTCTGTACATTTACATATGCACTACAGTTCAAAGGTTTGGCATTGGCAAAGACTTTTATGCTCACTAAGGCTGCATTTATTTAATTAAAAATATAGTAAAATCAGTAAAATTGTGAAATATTTTTACAATTTCAAATAACCATTTTCGCTTTGAATATTTTTTTAAAATTTAATTTATATCTGTGATGCAATGTTGAATTTTCAGCATCATTACTCCAGTCTACAGAGTCACATGATCCTTCAGAAATTAACTAATATGCTGATTTGCTGCTCAAGAAACATTTTGGATTATTATCAGTGTTGAAAACAGTTGCGAAAATTCCAGAAAGTCAGTTTTTTTAGTTTCAAAACTATCTCACAAAAAGCTTTAGACATAAAACGCATCTTATGTGGGACCTAGGAACATATTGTTTTAGCAAAAATATATTTCTGTACATTTACATATGCACTACAGTTCAAAGGTTTGGCATTGGCAAAGACTTTTATGCTCACTAAGGCTGCATTTATTTAATTAAAAATATAGTAAAATCAGTAAAATTGTGAAATATTTTTACAATTTCAAATAACCATTTTCGCTTTGAATATTTTTTTAAATTTAATTTATATCTGTGATGAAATGCTGAATTTTCAGCATCATTACTTCGGTCTTCAGCACAACATGATCCTTCAGAAATTAACTAATACGCTGTTTTGAAAAATTTTTGAAACATTTCTGATTATTATAAATGTTAAAAACAGTTGTGCTGCTTCATATTTTTGATTTTTCAGTATTCTTCAATAAATTAAAAGTTCAAAATAACAGCATTTATAGTGAAATAACAATATTTTTTGTAACATTATAAATGTTTTACTATCATATTCGATCAATTTAATGCATCCTTGCTGAGTAAAAGTATTCATGTCTTTCAAAAAATAATTGATACTGACCCCAAAACTTTCGAACAGTAGTGTATACACCATATAAGCTCCCATAGGCAGAAGGCAGCAGGTGAGGAGCAGAGTTTACAGTCAGGCGCTTCAGTAATTGTCCCAAGTGCTCTTACCGATCATGGGCGACTCAATAAAGCTCCAGGCATTGGTTTGAGGCACATATGACTGAAGTACTCCAGCAGAGCGGCTGGCCTCGTTCACCCCTCCAAACACATAGATCTTCCCTCCACAGACAGTCGCTGCCGCAGAGTGGACAGGTTTGGGCAAAGGAGCCACCATCTCCCACTGGTTAGTGATTGTGTCGTACCTGGAGAGAAAATGAAATGCTATTTATCCTGGAACATCACAAAGAGCAGAATTCAAAACGCCTTTCCAGACAGAATAATACTCTGACTGCTCAAATGAAGGGTTAAAAAGTTCACAAACACCCAAACCCACTAAAGCCACTAAAAGCACTCGTATTTTCTGGAAAAATGACTATTAAAGTCGGCCTAAATAAAAAGACATGACCCACGGATCTATAAACGATGCCCACGGCTCGTATCAGCGAGTTTCCACTTCACGCCTGATAAAGCATCAAGAAAATGAGAGTATATTGCGAGGGTTGGATGAGTTTCTTTTCTGTCCCTGGGAAAAAATAATTTATGCCAAATCTAGCATTTAAACAGAAGTACAAAGGGACTGTGAAAAATGTGCACGACTGATTGTCATAAACACCGTCTGGCTCCTATTTACAGAAGAAAATACATTTTATATATCAAACACACAAAGTGAAGGGCCATTAAGATTTCTTATTTTTAAATATAAAATACAAATATATACATATTTTAATTAAATACTTTATTTTACATTATTAAATACTTTTAATTTTTTTAAATATATTTTTTAACTAACAACATTTAATTCTGCAATATAAAAATATATACCTTATAAATTGTCATACATATCATTATATGATGTGTGCACACATTTATTAAATTATTTAATCATATTTTTAAGTAAAAATATTTAAATGATCAGATATAAATAAATATAAAATATCTATATCTTGCATTTCATGGCATTATTTTTATGACAAGCATATTTTGAAGTCAAAATATCACTACTGCAAGATAATAAATATATTTTATATTCAATTTTAAATATAATTGTTATTTTTAAAGTTATATAGTTATATATTCACATATTTATAGTATGCATTTATTTAAATACATTTAAATGAATAAATAGTACTATACTGAGGAAAAACATGCATGTAAAAAAATAATAATATATATATATATATATATATATATATATATATACACATACATTTTCAAATAATAAATAGTACTATAATGAGTAGGAATAGAATAGAAATAAATATTTTTCAAACAAAAAAGGTGCAAACAATTATTATCATGATATTTTTCTTTCATTTTTCAGTACGAGTATCTATACATTATCTATCATGAGACATGTACTTAAGAAGCAAAATGAAAAGATATTAAGTCCTGTTTTGTGAAAATTTATTAAAATTAAATAGGTTTAATCTTAAAACAAGAACAATTTTTGTATTATTATTATTATTATTATTTTCTTTTTGACCTCAAAGGCAGATATTATTTCTTGTTTTAAGCATTAAATAGCTTAATCTTGATACATTTTCCAGAAAACAACACTTTAAAAACATTAAAAAAAAAAAAAAAAACATTTTTGCAGTGTGGCACTTCATAATGTGATCAGATGATGAAAATGGAAGATGCTGGATGATGAAAATCAATATACCCAACTCAAAAAGCAGGTCTTTTAAATGGTCTTTTAATACTAGAAGATCACGTTTGTGCAAGAAAGCCTCTGGCACACCTGCCTGCTGCAGTCTTCTCTCTCTCGACATTAAGGTGAAAATATCCTGCAATATTCCTTTAATTTATGCATGCTCCTGTGCTGTGGGGTTTTGCTGGTGAGATTTTTTCCAGCATTTCCCTTCAGTGAGGCAAACCAGATAAACTTCTCCAGCAATCTTCCACAGTCGGTATCTGTTAAAAGTGCAGTAGATAAGTGAGACTCCACCGCCGTCTCCACCGGCTCCAAACACGTTCCTGCTCCTCCATTAAGACTCATAATGGTCTCAGTCAGCGAGCACGACCGCGGCTCATTCCCTGCTCAATTTTCACCCTCTAACAGGCAATCTCCTGATGTCTCCCACAGGTCCTCCTGTAGAAATCAGAGCAGGATCGGAGCTGGAATCTGGGTTGCTCTGCTCCTCAGTCAAAACCCGTTCTTGTATCATTTTGCACAATCCAAATATACTCAGCACTTCCCACATCTGCGAATGTGTCCCGGGATTAGATGAGGCTCACATTAAAAAACACCACATCCAGTGCTGCAGTTGTGAAATCCATATGTTATAAGCAAACTTGGGTGTGTATGTATGTGTGTATATATCATACATACATATATCATACATATTCTAAAGTGTGTATAGCATTGCACAGTATGCTTGTGTATATTACATTTTAAAATACTTTTTAAATAACATTGAATAATATTAACACATTATACATTTTAATAGTAAAATATTAAATGTTATTTAAAAACTATTATTTAATTTTTTTAATATAAACAAAAAATATTAAGTTTTTTTTTTTTAATATTTACTTTCTAAGTTATATGATTGCTTTTTTCTTTATTTATTTGAAAATATTTAGTTCTAAATACAAACACATACACAGTATATTATTTGTTTTTATGTATATTTGATGATTAAATTGATTATTAATACAAAAATATTTAAAAGTATTATTATCTATTATTTATTTATTTTGGCATTTTGAAATATTTGTATTGGATTTTTTTATTATTATAAAAAACACACACATACACACACACACACACACACACACACACACACACACACACACACACACACACACACACACACACACACACACAATAATTATATATATATGTTTATATATAAAATATACACACTGTATATTATTTATGTATAATGATTTATTTACAATTGATTTATTTATTCATTTTCTAATTATTTCATAAAACACACACATTATTTAATATTTATTAAATTATATTATATTAAAATTAATATATTTATTTAGTAATTTTTAGATATTTGTAATAGAAAACAAGACAAAAATAATGTTTTTTTGTAAATATTATACATTTTTTTAACAAATATTTTGTTTTTATTAAAAATTTAGTTTCTATTAATTTTTTTTTTTTTTTTACAAATATTTAGTTTCTATTAGGTTACATGTGTGTGTGTTTTAATGTATAACTGATTCTTTACATTTTATTAATTAAAAAAATATTTCATTTCTTTATAATCATTTATTAAAACACACATCTTATTTATTTATACATTTATATTTATTTAGTAATTTTAAGATATGTGTACTGAAAAACACGACCAAAATATTAAGCTTTTTTCAAATATTATTATTATTTTCTTTTTTAGTTTTTCTTAAGTGTATATATATAAATATTAGAATACATAAAAAATATAAAATCTAAATGTATCCATTTATTTATTTATTTATTTATGTAAGAATTTGTACTGGAAAACAAAGCAAAAATATGGTGTGGGATGGGGGTCTATTAAGTTATACATTTCTACTTTATTTATTTGAAAATATTTTCTATTAAGTTAGACGATTTTTCTACTTTTATTTATTTATTTATTTATGCATTTATTTTAATGTACCTTATTTATTTCTGAATATTTATACATTTCAATATTTGCACTGGAAAACTAGACAAAAACGAGTGAGAAAATAGGCTTTTCAGCACAACTCTCCTCAACAAGACATGATTTGGGGAATCGTTTATGTCTGGAGAACAAAACCAATCACTAACCCCAAGAATAAATAGTATTAATAGCTTTAGTGATGCTTAACAATATTAGTTGATGTTTTTCCACATAAACCCGGATGATCAACAGCATTGAGTTAAAGCAGATGGCTGGCGAGCGGATATTGGTGGAGAAGCGGGCGGTTCATTGTCAGCGCAGCGGCTGCTGGGGTCGGGAAGACCATTAATTACACAGAGGGAGAGTGTTATCAGGCCACTTCTGCCTCTTCTTTAATGAGACTTTTACAGCCGCGTACAGGAAGGAACTAATTATACGAGGCAGAGACTCGCTCGATGAAAGTGCGGTTATAAATAAAGACATCTGTGGAACAAATGAAAAATGATTATGACTCACGTTTTCTCACATAAAAGGAGTCTGATACGAATTACGGCAATTAGCGAGGAACCACCTGCAGTCATGTGACTTTTCTCGCATATGTGGCTTTGATGCCGATTCTGCTTTAATTAGCCAGTATTGTTTTGTTCTTTGTCGTATGATGAGAAATACAGGTGGAAATTATTCATTTCACTAATCCATAAAACCTTCATATGCAATATCATTATTTCTCAGTTGGATTTAAATAGCATCTGCTTTCACTGACACCAAGAACATTTATATTTTTAAAGTTTATGTTAAAACTTTTTCTGCAAGGCCTTTCTTCAGTGCAATGACTGAATGACTAACTAACTAACTGACTGTCTGTCTATATATATAAAAATACTGAAATTATGGAAGCCAGTTTCCACCACTGAATAAAAAAAAAAAATATATATATATATATTGCAACTGATTTTTTCTCAGAATTGCATGATATAAACTCACAATTGCAAGATATAAAGCAGTGTTGTTTTTGGACAACCATCTTAGATTTAGTCTTAGTCTTTTGGACTAAAATGCTTCTTAGTTTTAGTCAAATTTTAGTCACTTCTATATGTGATAGTTTTAGTCCAATTTTAGTCGACGAAAAGTCAAAAAGGTTTTAGTCTAGTTTTAGTCGACGAAAAGTCAAAAAGGTTTTAGTCTAGTTTTAGTCAAAAAAAGGGAAAAAGGTAGTCTTTTAACAAATTAATGTAGGTCAGTAAGTATTTTGCTGTTGAGTAGTGTCACTTATAAGTTCTGAAAATAGCAGATCTATAGTTCAACACAATGTGAGCTTCCGGATCGACTATTTTTACCAATAATTACAATAATGAAGGTATGTTTTAGAACATAAAAGACAAACAAGGATGGAATGCTAAAACGGCTTGCCATACTAGTATAGCAAAGAGTATTTAATGCTAAAACGGCTTGCCATAGCGTCAGATACTTTTTAAGTTTTAATTGGCATGCACAATAAGCAGAAATGTCATGCATTTTAAACGTCTGACGGACCACCCACTAACATTTTCGTCTATTCTCGTCTCGTCAACGAAAACTCACACACGTCTCGTCATGTTTTAGTCATCAACGAGCCATTTTTATCTCGTCATCGTCTCGTTATCGTCATGAAAAAAAGTGGCGTCAACTAAATGATTTCGTCATCGTCATCGTTGACAAAAACAACACTGATATAAAGTAAGAATTCTGAGATATAAAGTCAAAATTGTGATATTAACTTACAATTGCAAGTTATAAAGTCAGAATTCTGAGATATATATTTGCAATTCAGAGAAATTGCGAGATTAAAAAAAAGTCGCAATTACCTTTTTAATTTTTTATCCAGTGGCGGAAATGGGTTTCATTTGAAATAAACTAATAAAATAATTATTACATTTAGTATATATAGTTACATTACACTTTTATGCTAATCCGACATTTCATTCATTTATTCATTTACTTGTTTATTTCAATCTAACTGTCATGTATTTATTTAAATTTTTTATTAATTCATTAATATTATTTAATGTTATTAATTATATTAATAAAAAATATTTTTAAGAATATTGTTAATATATATAATGTATTTATTCTAATACAATATTTATCTATCTATAAATTTTTTAAAGTGCTAGGCAATGATTAATCGCGATTTATTGCATGCAAAATAAAAGTTTTTGTGCACCTAATATATATACAGTATATATATGTGTGTGTGTGTGTGTGTGTGTGTGTGTGAACTGTATATTATGTATAAATACACAACCATGCATGTATATATTTAAGAAAAATGTTATGTTTATATATTAAATATATTTACATATAAAATAAATTATATAACTATAAATAAATACATGTAAATATTTTCAAAATATATACTGCATGTGTGTGTGTCTTTAAATATACACATAATATGCACAATACACACATATATTACATTAAAAACTTTTTGAATGCAATTAATCGTTAGTAATCGTTGCCTACCACTAAATTTTATTCACTTATTTTATTTATTAATATATTCTTTATGCATGCATTTATTAGTTTGTTTGTTTTAATCTAATTATTTACTTATTAATTTCAATTTACAATGTATTTAAATAGCAATCCAAGTACCCATAACACATATATAAATAGGAATCCAAGTACACAAAAATCCACTTTAAACCTTTAAGGCAAGGTTTTATCATGTCAACACTCTAAGACTGTTTTGACAAATTTCCTGTTCCAGTCATCTATATCTTACTCTTATCGTGAGAAACCCAGGAGGCTGACAAGAGACAGAGTTCATTCCCTCATTAATTAGCATTTGCTGCTATAAATATCACTCACATTCATATTTCTTTTAGCGGTGTCTATAAATTACTCAACTTAAACAAACTGGCTGATACTGCTCCCGCAGCGTTCGCAGCGCTTTAAAACATGCTGTGAATTCTCCGCTGTGACAGGTGAACAGACCGCCGTCTCACGAGAGCTGCGACATGAGACGCTTTGCATGCAAACACGCCTGCAGCCGCCGCTCGGGGCGCAGGACAATTTCAGCACGGTTAGATTTCACATAAATATGTGCTGAAGTGGCAACTGTGCCGAGAGCTGGCAAGCGGGTCTTTGGTCTTTGTAGGTGACCATCAGTGGTCGGCCAAAGCGTGACACTCATGATGGCATATCTTGATCTAAGGTTACTCAGGCCTCGCCTCTGCGCCAACAACTTTAATAAAAACTCAAAGAGCATGAAAGCCTCTAAGCTGAGCCTCCAACAGAAAACTGGAATTAGTGACACGGGTCATACTATGAAAAAAATAAAACACTTTTCCTTGTTATTTTGAGTTGACTGTTGGTTGTGTGTGTTTTGAAAAAAATGAAATAAGGATTGTCATAAAAAAAGTATTAAAACTCTTGGCCGAAACCGAAAGTCGAAAAAGAGGAAACCAAGGCCGAAAACCGAAAACCGAAACACCGAAAGAATTATGCCAATTATTAGCACCATTGCATTTATGGCTATGACTGTGTACTAATCTTACTAAAATCAAGGCATTGCAATTGCATTAATGAATATTAAAGTTTCAAAGAATAAATCAATTATATTAATTTAAACAATTATTATATTACTTAAATAACATATACATATATTTTACTGCCTTTGTTCAAATTGTTTACATTTTTATAACACATTATCTTGTGGATCCATCAGTTCACATTTACAACTCTGTGTTTCTCTTCCAGCAGGAGGCGCTATCAGAATGGTAAACAAAGCAGCGCTCATATTTATTCAATGGATAGCCTTTTGAAGTTTCATGCAATTCTTGTCTTTCAGTCCCTGCATTTAAGACCACCTGAAATCATAATTAAGACTTTCATAACCCCTAATAACACTGCAGTCATCAATGAAAATTAAGAGCTTCATTTAAGTCTTTCAAAAAACAACCCTTACACAAAATACGTTTCTTTTCATTTTTTTCCCACCATGTTCGGGGCACAAGAAAAATATTAGGGGACTAAATTAATATCAGCATATGAAGTATAATCGTCTCTCATTGTCTCTGAGAGAATGCACGTCAGATGTTGAAAGCACTGTCAGTTTTTACTTTCACTTTAACATATTGCGCAGTTTTCACGTTGCTTGTGTGATATCCATTGGCTCACCACCATGGTTTAAAACATAAATATGTACAAAAATACAGTATATAGAAAAGACATATCTTTAAAATATTACGACGTAACACCAACGTAAAGCCATCTCGATCTCTGCTCTCATCACTGGCTGCACGCACGACTGCAGACACACCTCCTCTTGAAATTTCGGCATTACAAGTTTTGCAAATCGCTATCCGTGGGTCTTTCTCAGATATACTGAAATACGTTCACACCGCAGACGTGTTGCTTCAGACAAGCACGTGCAGGCTGCGGTTTCTGTTTGCGTCAACATACTGTTTCGGTAATACAAGTCTTTCGGCCGAAAACCGAAAATGCTCTTTTGGGCCATTTTCGGACGGAAATTTTTGGTGGCCGTATATTCGGTGCATCCCTACTATATTTATATATACAGTTGAAGTCAGAAGTTTACATACATCTTGCAGAATCTGCAATGTTTATTATTTTAGCAAAATAAGAGAGATCATACAAAATGCACCTGCACTGACCTAAATATGATATTTCACATAAAAGATGTTTACATATAGTCCATAACATAAAATAATAGTTGAATTTATAGAAATTACCCTGTTCAAAAGTTTACACACACTTGATTCTTAAATCCACAGCTGTTTTTTTTGTTGTTGTTGTTAATTGATAGTTGTTTGTGAGTCCCTTGTTTGTCCTGAACAGTTAAACTGCCTGATTTTCTTCAGAAAAATCCTTCAGGTCCCACAAATTCTTTGGTTTTACAGCATTTTTGTGTATTTGAACCCTTTCCAGCAATGACTGTATGATTTTGAGATTCATCTTTTCACACGGAGGACAACTGAGAGACTCATATGCAACTATTACAGAAGGTTCAAACACTCAGTGATGCTCCAGAAGGAAAAACTAAGCATTAACAGCCAGGGGTGAAAACGTTTGAACGGAATTTGAATGTGTACATTTTTCTTAATTTGCCTAAATATCATATATTTTTTCTGAAGCATCAGTGAGAGTTTGAACCTTCTGTAAACCAAAGAATTTGTGTGACCTGAAGGACTTTTCTAAAGAACAGCAGGCAGTTTAACTTTTCAGGACAAACAAGGAACTCATGAACAACTATCACTAAACAAAAAAAAAAAAAAAAAAAAAAAAAAAAAAACACAGCTGTGGATCATTCAGGTAACAACACAGTGTTAAGAAACTTTTGAACAGGTTCATTTCTATAAATTCATAAATTATACATATAAATTATTCTCTCTTGTGGACTATATGTAAACATATTTTATGTGAAATATCTTATTCAGGTCAGTACTAAATAAACAATAGCATACATTTTGTATTATCCCTCTTATTTTGGTAAAATAATTAACATTTTGCAGATTCTGCAAGGTTTATGTAAATACATATACATATAAGAGAATATATAATATATAAAGAGAAGCTGATGTATCAGACTAGCTCTGGAAATCCTCATTGTATCCAGGGACTAAAACAAACACCCTTACAGGCTACATTTACATTTACAGCAAACAAACAGCTTTTGCTTTAGTCAACAGAGATAAATTGGTTTGTATCCTGCCAGAGTCTGACACCCTGAACAACAGTGCCAACACAGAGCACAGGACACACACACACACACACACACACACACACTACGCTAACACTGACAAATAAAGGTCAGTCTTTCACAATGGCACTGACACTGAAAGACAATGTCATTTAAAGTAGCACAAATGACTTCATCAGTCCTTTTAACATAAATCATGGCAAAACCACGGTATTCTTTAAGGCACCTTACAGAATGTAGGCTTATGAACATTATAAGCAATCAGGGTTATAGTAATCAACATTTATTTAATAGAAGACGCACTTTCTTAAAGAGACAGTTCACCCTAAAATAAAAACATCATTATAATTGTCTCAATGTCATGTTGTTCCAAACCTTCAGGACTTTATTTATTTTACATAACACTAAAGAAAATATTTTAGTAGTATTTATATACCATTACAGAATTTCATATATTGAATTGATTTTAAATGTTTTTCCTTTTAGTCAAATCTTAAACGTAGTTAACATTTAGTAATTTTGTGATTCAGTCATCATAACTTTTTTTAGTTTTAGTAATTTTAGTACTTCAAATTAAACTTATTTCAGTTTGTTGCACTGCCATGCACAGCCATGATACTGAATGAATAAATATTTAAGTTTAAGTTTTTAAAGTAATATTTATACTTTGTTTTATTTTCATTAAGAAGAAAATGCTTTTAATAGCGTTAATTTTAGGCCAAAGACGAAAAAGGGTTTAGGCATAAAAACAATAAGTGTAAAACTGCTCCCCCCCAAAAAAAAAATTCAAAAGTTTTCTGTTTAATTTAATTGCATTTTTGTTTTTCTGAGCAAAAAAAAAAAAAAAACATTTTTCCCTAATTTACAGAAGACACCCACTAAAGTGTCCTTCAATGTAACAGTCTTATCAGGCATATTTACAACAAAAAACAATTTATGACATTAAAAGATAAATTACTCCAAATTCACTCCAAATACTAACTAGTTATAATTCTACATTTGCCAAAAAAATTGCCACTGTCCTAGGTTTTAACCATTTGTCAGTAAGAATTTTTTTTACTAATTTAAAGCAATACAATTTTCTTTTATATACTTTAATATGTACAAATCAGAATACGCATCTTGTATAAATTTATACATAAATATTGTGTTAAACTGAATGACAATGTAACATTATTTCAACCAAATGTGGACATTTTATTCTCCAAAAACTAGTTTGAAACCTTAAAACACTACTTGCAGACACTGTCCCTTTAAGAAAGTAAACACAGTAAACTGGTGTTGAATCACCGTTATATGTGACCTCTAACTGTAGTTGCAGCTCTATTGCAAATTCACATCAAGACGGGTAACAGTGATAAACTGGGCCAAGGTTACAACACAGGAACTCCTGTAAACAAACTCATTTCTTGAGCACTTCAATGAACAACAGAGCCAAAAGACAGATGGCCTTTCCATTAGTCTTGGTAAAAACAGGGCACCTTCAGCACAGAGACACAGGGGTGAGAGGACCACAACATGGAGACATGGCTCTCAAAGTCTGTAGCTTCACCATAGGAACCAATAACACAAGGCTTTCTCAAGACAACTCGCTGACTAGCTTTTGAAAAGATGTAGTTGTGTGTGTCCCAATCATCACTCGCTGGGGTGACCTGAGGGGCGGCTGGCATCATTACCGGAGCAGATCGCCATCCATCCATCAGCGAGAGACGGGATTAGAGAGTCACGCCGGGCCAAAAGCACACACATACACACGGCTAGTCACAGACCTTTCTATATATAATCCATCCAGCGCTGGACCGGCTCCCGTGTCAAGGTTACTTCTGCTCTCTCTATGAGCGCTGCTCCGCTCTGCTCTAAAGGCCGTATATCTGCCGGTGGGAGCCGTTGATCGTTGTCTTCCCATCTCCATCCGTTATGTTTCCCTTAAAATACACAGCCGACGCTGCGGTCTAATCACTTTCCTTCATCTGAAAGGTAGACGGTTGATCTACGGGCCTGCTGTGAGTTTGAAAACCGGCCAAAACACACAAGGCCCATTGATCTTGTCAGATCTCTTTTGTCAGATTGACTGTGATAAACACCTTTCGCTTTCGCCTCTTCAGACTACAGTTGAAGTCAAAAGTTTACATACATCTCATAGAATTTGCTAAATGTGACCCTGGACCACAAAACCAGTCATAAGGTTAAATTTTACAAAACTGAGATGTATACATCATTTGAAAGCTCAATAAATAAGCTTTCTATTGATGTATGGTTTGTTAGGATAGGACAATATTTGGCCGAGATACATTTATTTGAAAATTAGGAATCTGAGGGTGCAAAAAATCTAAATACTGAGAAAATCACCTTTAAAGTTGTCCAAATTAGGTTCTTAACAATGCATATTACTAATCAAAAATTACATTTTGATATATTTATAGTAGGAATTTTACAAAAAATCTTCATAGACATGATCTTTACTTAATTTCCTAATGATTTTTGGCATAAAAGAAAAATCTAAAATTTTGACCCATGCAATGTATTTTTGGCTATTGCTACAAATATACCCCAGCGACTTAAGACTGGTTTTGTGGTCCAGGGTCACAAATGTTCATTATTTCACTAAAATAACAGGGATCATATTAAATGCATGTTATTTTTAATTTAGTACTGACATGAATAAGATATTTCTACCACATAAAAGATGTTTACATATAGTCCACAAGAGAATATATAGTTGAATTTTTAAAAATGACCCTGTGCAAAAGTTTACATACACTTGTTACCTGAATGATCCACAGTTTTTTTTTTTTTTTTTGTTTAGTGATAGTTGTTCATGAGTCCCTTGTTTGTCCTGAACAGTTAAACTGCCTGCTGTTTTTCAGAAAAGTCCTTCTGGTCTCAAAGTTCTTTGTTTTTTCTGCATTTTTGTGTATTTGAACCCTTTCCAACAATGACTGTAGGATTTTAAGATCCATCTTTTCACACTGAGGACTATTACAGAAGGTAATTAAAACATTTTTTGTTATGTGGGAGACGTGCGTATCTAAATGAAAAAAAAAACAAAAAAAAACAAAAAAACATGATATTTAGGAAACGTAAGAAAAATGTACACATCTTCATTCTGTTCAAAAGTTTTCACCCCCAGCTCTTAATGCATCATTTTTCCTTCTGAAGCATCAGTGAGCGCTTGGAACTTCTGTAATAGTTAAATAAGAGTCTGTTGTCCTCAGTGTGAAAATCAGTCATTGTTGGAAAGGGTTCAAATACACACACAAAAAAAACAAAGAATCTGTGAGACCCAAAGGAGTTTTATGAATAACAGTGGGCAGTTTAACTGTTCAGGACAAACAAGGGACTCATGAACAACTATCACTAAACAAAAACAAAAACAGCTGTGGATCATTTAGGTTACAACACCTTATTAAGAATCAAGTGTATGTAAACTTTTGAACGGGGTCATTTTTATAAATTCAACTTTTATTTTTTTCTCTTGTGGATATGTAAACGTCTTTTATGTGAAATAACATGCATTTTGTATGATCCCTCTTATTTTGGTAAAACAATTAACATTTTGCAGATTCTGCAAGGTGTGTGTAAACTTTTGACTTCAATTGTACATGGTTATGCATCTTTTATCATTTTAGTGTTTAAATACAATGAAGTCAACATTATCTTATTGTTATTATCGAATCTGATTGGCTGATAGGAGTGTGATAATCTAGTGATAACAGAACTCCAGCCGTTTCACTCCGTTTGCGGTATTTCTCACAGCGAGGGTCAAGGCAGACGCCCAAATCTGCTATAATTTTATGAATAATACTGTTTTTGTGTATATATGCAAACAAATGTATAAACACATCCAAATGTTGTATTACTTTTAAAACATGCTGTTTAAAAATAAAATAATTGCAATAGAGTAGTGAGAATCTAATGTTTCTCATTTTTGACAATGGGTAATGATCATGATTTTCCTTTTTTTTTTTGCATCAGAGTAATGATGAGTTTTTTGGAAAGATAACCATCCAAAACACCCTAGCAACCACCTACAAAACCCCAGCAACACTGCAGCAACCTTGACAGAGGCAAACCCATACAGTATTTTCAGGCTAAAAAGGAGTTAAGGAAAAAGTATTGGTATGGAAAACATTGTGTGCATTTGTATTCTACATGAAATGCTCAAATAAATACCTAAAGGGAGAATTTGTGCATTAACATTTCTGTCTTTGAAACCGTTTTTAATGAGCCCTGAGAGGTGGATTATAATTAAAAGATCACAGAAAACACCTACATTAACAGGTCAAGAACATTTTAGCGTTTATTTATTGACAAAATAAATTTTGCATGAATGGTAAACTGATGTTAATGGAAACCAGTCCAAGGTTAATGCCTGTGATTTCCAAGAACAACCTTCACAAAAACCCTCAATTAGACACGAGCGGAAAAGAAATCACAGGGTGTCATCAGACCGGCTTTGACAAAATTAACACTCACCAAGTGCCAAATGTGAGAAAAAATTACTTACGTGTTTATAAAATTCACACGCCAGTAGTAGGTGTTAAAAAGTTAATTTAGAACATATGGTCTCCAACTAACCTTGGGTTTTATAGCAACTTCAAATGTCCCCGGTCCACTTCCATATTCTTTTTAATTAAGGTTTTAGTAGTTTTGTTGCATGTTTTTGACTCGATGTTCTGTGTTTCTCCCATTTGTATGATAACATAGTTCATATCTCATGCTCTCCTACAGCTCAAAACTCAATCCAGAGATAAACAGATGTTTTTGATCGATTACGTTTCTGCAATGAGCCAGAAACAATCCGTATGATTAGTCTTTCCATAAGGCTTCATGTGCACCAAAACAAACAGCTACAAAAGTCACTCCAGTGCCAACTGGAACATACACCCATCAAAGACGCTGAATTTCCGGAAATAAATACAGTGCTTGAGCAGCGGAGGACTGTTTTTATCATGTTTGGCCGAACTGCAGCAGTTCATTGACGCAAGGGAAACGAACAGATCAAGAGACACCCATTAAATGCCAGCTGTGGCCTTACAAAACACACTACGGACTCTTGAGAATATATATACTGCTATGATGAAGTTACAGAAGTCTAAACATTTTCAGAGGGTCATAACCACCAAATTGTTTCCCAAGATTTGACATTCTTGCAGTGATTCTGCATTCTGCTGCAATTCATTATGCAGTGCTCTGTTTGTTTCTAGGATGACAAAACAATTTAAAAGTAAAGTTTTTTAGGCTGCTTTTCCTCAACATTCTAACAGCACTCGTCAGTGTCAAAATGATTAAGACAGCCAATTAAATTAAAGTAGGCGGGGCTTATTTTTCACAAAGGAAGAGTGTGAATTCCAGCTGAAGCATCAGTTTAATGTTCAAAGAAAGTGAGGTGAGAATGAAGTAGCAAAACATTTAACATTTACAGATGTTTTGCTATAGAAATATGATACTCGTGACTTTGATCAGTTCAAGCGAATTACTAGCAAAAAAGAGCCATTTTCGTCATCCCTTGTAATAATAAAAAAAAAAATCACTTTTCCAATCAGTTAAACCATTGCGTCACATAATGATTCACTGTTTCAAAAGTAGAGACAGTAATATCCAGTGATGCAAATTTTTTGTCTACTAAAGTTCTTTTCATAAAGATGTTTTATGAAGTAGGGATGCTAGGGACGTACTTTTTTTTTTTTTTTCGCTTATTTGTTCGAAAATGTTATAAAACTAGCAAGTTAGGCCAGTAGCAGTACTGACAATGCAGACATGTCTAAAGGAATGAAAAGTGGTGGAACAGACAAACCGATTCAATTGAATAAGTCATTAACACTGGAACCGCGCCAATTGATTCAAACTCGTGACTTTGATCATTCAGTTCAAGCCATTTGCTAGCAAAAAAAAAAAAAAAAAGATCAAAAGAGCCATACATTTTCAAATTTCATCATCGCTTGTAATGATTTTCAAAGCACTTTTCCAATCAGTTAAACCATTGTGTTACATAATGATTCACTGTTTCAAAGTGCTCTGATCGCTTTGCGAATCATTTGATTTACATCGGAACTTCAGAGAGAGTTTGCAAATCATTTGATTTAGATTGGAACTTCGGAGTGGGTTCATGAATCATTTTCCGCTCCGAGTCCTGATCTGAAAAGATGGTTTGCAAATCATTATTCAGATTCGGACATCAGAGCACTAATCGCAAATAATTTGATTAAGATTGTTACTTCGGAGCGGGTACGTGAATCATTTGATTCAGATTGGGACTTTGGAGCGTGGATTGTGAATCATTTGATCTAGATCGGAACTTCAAAGCGGGTTCGCGAATCATTTGATTCAGATCAGTACTTTAGAGTGCAGATCGCAAATCAACTAATTTAGATTGAAACTTCGGAGTGGGTTTGTGAATCATTTTCCGCTCCGAGTCCTGATCTGGAAAGATGGTTTGCAAATCATTATTCAGATTCGGACATCAGAGCACTAATCACTAATAATTAGATTTAGATCATTACTTCGAAGTGGGTACGTGAATCATTTGATTCAGATCGGGACTTCAGAGTGGGTTTGTGAATCATTTAATTCAGATTGGGACTTTGGAGCATGGATTGCGAATCATTTGATCTAGATCCGAACTTCAGAGTGGGTTTGTGAATCATTTGATTCAGATCAGTACTTTAGATCGCAGATCACAAATCAACTAATTTAGATTGAAACTTCGGAGTGGGTTCATGAATCATTTTCCGCTCCGAGTCCTGATCTGGAAAGATGGTTTGCAAATCATTATTCAGATTCGGACATCAGAGCACTAATCACTAATAATTAGATTTAGATTGTTACTTCGGAGTGGGTACGTGAATCATTTGATTCAGATCGGGACTTTGGAGCGTGGATTGCGAATCATTTGATCTAGATCCGAACTTCAGAGTGGGTTCGTGAATCATTTGATTCAGATCGGTACTTCAGAGTGGGTTTGTGAATCATTTAATTCAGATTGGGACTTTGGAGCGTGGATTGCGAATCATTTGATCTAGATCCGAACTTCAGAGCGCGGATCACAAATCATTTGATTTAGATCGAAACTTCAGAGTGGGTTTGTGAATCATTTGATTCAGATCAGTACTTTAGAGCTCCGATCACAAATCATTTGATTCAGATTGGGACTTTGGAGCGTGGATTGCGAATCATTTGATCTAGATCCGAACTTCAGAGTGGGTTCGTGAATCATTTGATTCAGATCGGTACTTCAGAGTGGGTTTGTGAATCATTTAATTCAGATTGGGACTTTGGAGCGTAGATTGCGAATCATTTGATCTAGATCCGAACTTCAGAGCGCGGATCACAAATCATTTGATTTAGATCGAAACTTCAGAGTGGGTTTGTGAATCATTTGATTCAGATCAGTACTTTAGAGCTCCGATCACAAATCATTTGATTTAGATCCGAACTTCAGAGTGGGTTCGTGAATCATTTGATATAGATCAGTACTTTAGAGCTCAGATCATGAATCATTTGATTTAGATCCGAAATTTAGAGCGGGTTTGTGAATCATTTGTTTCAGATTGGGACTACAGAGTGCAGATCACAAATCATTTGATTTAGATCCGAACTTCAGAGTGGGTTCGTGAATCATTTGATATAGATCAGTACTTTAGAGCGGGTTTGTGAATCATTTGTTTCAGATTGGGACTTCAGAGTGCGGACCACAAATCATTTTAGTTTGGAGCGCAAATCATTTGATTTAGATCAAACTTTGGAGCAGGTTTGTGAATAATTTGATTCAGATCGTTACATTAAAGCAGGTTTGTGAATCATTTGATTTAGTTAGGAGCACGGATCACAAATCATTTGATTTAGATCCGAATTTCAGTGCAGGTTTGTGAATCATTTCATTCAGATCAGCACTTCAGAGCACGGATCACAAATAATTTGATTTAGATCGGTACTTCGGTGTAGGTTTGTGAATCATTTGATTCAGTTCAGTACTTTAGAGTGCAGATCACAAATCTTTTAATTCAGGTCAGTGCTTCAGAAAGGGTTTTTGAATCATTTGATTCAGATCGGTACTTCGGTGCAGGTTTGTGAATCATTTGATTTAGATCAGTACTTCAGAACATGGATCACAAATCATTTAATTTAGATCTGAGCTTCAGAGTAGGTTCATGAATCATTTGATTCAGATTGGGACTTCAGAGCCCGGATCACGAATCATTTGATTTAGATCTGAACTTTGGAGAGGGTTTGTGAATCATTTGATTCAGATGGGTACTTCAGAGCCCGGATCACGAATCATTTGATTTAGATCGGAACTTCAGAGTGGGTTTGTGAATCATTTGATTCAAATTGGTACTTCAGAGCCCGGATCACGAATCATTTGATTCAGATCGGGACTTCGGTGCAGGTTTGTGAATCGCTTGATTTAGATCTGAACTTTGGAGAGGGTTTGTGAATCATTTGATTCAGATGGGTACTTCAGAGCATGGATCACGAATCATTCGATTCAGATCGGGACTTTGGTGCAGGTTTGTGAATCGCTTGATTTAGGTCGGGACTTTGGGGCACGTATCACAAATCATTTTAATGCAGTGCAGCAAAGAATTTTTTTTTTTAAGAAAAAGTATACACAAATAAAAATGAACCATGCCTTTACTATAGTAAAAGTGTAGTGACCATCTTTTTTATATGATCACAGTTTTACTACAAATAATAATATGTTTAAACTATAGTAAGTGTAACAAAATCATGTTTAATTTGTGGTTTAACTATAGTAACTATGTTTTGCTTTGCTTAGTTTTTTAAAAAGGGATGTGTTGCCAGGTAAACAAAAAATGTCCCCACCAATGCCAAAATCAAACCTACGCCCTTGACATTAGCTGAACAGCATGTTGTTAAACACCAGTACAATCCACTGAAAACACCGTACTTCAGTCCCTCACAGCCTCATCTTCATTCCTGTCAAAAACTACCCTGACTAAAGTCCATTGAGTGGCACGAGACAAAAGAGAGCTCCAATTAAAAATAAAAATACTGTAATTTGCGTTCCGCCTTGTCGTTTTGACGATCAACGGGGACTGAAAATCCACTTCGGCGGAGTGGAAGTACACTAGAGATAAAGGCGCAGCGGCGGACGGTGAGTTATCAGCTCTTTAATCCCATGGTGTGTTGAGTTTTCACGGTGGGACGCTCTATCTCAGCACGGCACAATGGGCCTCGCTTTGACTGCCTATAGGAGCCTACAGACACACGCCATTCATTTACAGGGGAATTCAAGAGCAAATACTCTTACTTTGGTCTGGTCCTCTGGAAAACCATGCAAAGATATTCATGAAACCAAAAGAAATGCAAAATCACATGATAAGCTTTAAAAAAAGCCCCATACCATCATTTTTATTGCTCAAAATTCAGGAACAGGGATTGGGCTTAATACAATTTTTTAATCTAAAGTGTCTTTTGCTCACCAAGTCTGCAAACATTTAAACAAAAATATAGTTAAAAAAGTAAAATTGTGAAATATTATTACAATTTCAAATAACTTTTCTATGTGAATGTATGTTAAAATGTAATTTATTTCTTTAATCAAAGCTGAATTTTTAGGATCATTACTCGTCTTCAGTGTCACATGATCCTCATTTTGACAGCATTATACACAAACACAAATTTATGTGTTTTGGAACCTGTAATACTTTTTTCAGGATTCTTTGATGAATAGAAAGTTTAAAAAGAACAGCTGTTTTTTTTTTTATAGAAATCTTTTCTAACACTATAAGTCTTTTCTATCACTTTAACACTTTTTGTTAATTAACACATTCTTGCTGAATAAAACTATCAATTTATTTCAAAGAGAGAAAGAAAGAAAAAAATGACTGACTCCAAACTCTGAACTTTGAAGGTGTTTATTGTTACATAAGTTTTCTATTTGAAACAAATGCTGTTCTTTTTAACGTTTTATTTATCAAATAATTCTGAAAAAAGTATCACAGGTTCCAAAAAATAAATAAATAAAATTAAGCGGCACAACTGTTTCCAACACTGATAATAAATCAGCATATTAAAATGATTTCTGAAAGATCATGTGACACCGAATACTGGATTAATGATCCTGAAAATTCAGCTTTGCATCACAGGAATCATTTATACTTTAAAGTATATTAAAATAGAAAACCACTGTTTTAAATTTGCATTAACATTTCAGAGTATTACAGCTTTTTCTGTATTTTTAATCAAATAAATGCAGCCTTGATGAGCAGAAAAGTCTCCTTTAAAAAGCATAACCCTAACCCAAACTTGGGCAGTGTATATATGTAATATATATTTTTAGGATTCTTTGAGGAATAAAAAGTCTAAAAAGAAGATTTGTTTTAACATTATAAATGTTGTTACTGTCACTTTTGATCAATTTAAACAATTAATCCTTACTGAATAAAATTTATTTACTTGAAAATAAAATATTTATTTCTTAAAAAAGTATATATTTTTAAAAATACAAAAACAAAATAAAATAAAGAATAAATTAAATTAAATAAAAGTTTTGAATGGTAACTAACTAAACTTTCATGCAACTAACCCTAATTACAAACAACCATAAACTGTTTTCGACTTGATTGGATGGCAAAAGCCTTTTTTTTCTTTGTATTAACATGCACTGATGAATCAATCACATTAAGACCAAGGATGTGCATTAAGAAATTAAACAGAGTTTTTTAATTTCATGCCGACTTTATAGCACATACTTGGTGATCCATGTTGATGATGTTTTTAGCTGAATAGCGATAATCAAAACAATATTTCATTTTTGCTTAATGATTACATAATATACCCATTATATCAGAGCACATTCAAGATTTAGTGTTTTAATTGGGCCAGTTGTGCGTTTGGCTTTATCGAGTGTCACGCAGCATTGTGAGAGTGCCAAAGTCATGACTGCATGACACCGAAAAAATAAACTCCCTAGAGCCACTGCTCACCCATTGGCCCCTTGTTCTCACAGTAATTTCAGAGCTAAAGACATGGAGCGACAACTCAAAGCGCGAGACTCTGGCTTTACGACCGGAATCCATCATCAAAGAGCAATTAAACAGTAAGTGTTGCTGATTGGGCTTGAACGGGGCACGCCGGCAGAATAATCAGCGTCCTCTCGCTGCTGTCGGAGGGCTGGACTCGAGGGGTGTGGTATTTCAAGACTGTGAAAGGTTAGGAGGTGCCCAGCGAGAGCACGCCGCGGCCACCACCATTAGCACCAGGATTCAATGCGCAAATATGACATTTGATGAGCCGGTGTGAACATGTGCTGCAGATACACAAGCTGTGTTTGTGAACAATGCCGTCAAAATGAGAATTCCTTCGCCTGCTAAATACAGCTGTCGCAACACGTGCAGCCTGCCATGGAGCGGGACTTCAGGCATATTTCACAAATTAAAAATGCAATGCATGCTATTATGCACTCGCTAAAATGCATGCAAATCATACACAATGCTAAAATGCATATGCAATGGAAATTGTGCAATAAAAAAGTCAATATTAAATGAAATTATATATGCAATGGCTAGATAAAGTCTAGATCATATAAACTACCAGCCAAAAGTTTTTGAACAGTAAAATGTTTTATTTTTTTAAAGAAGTCTCTTTTGCTCACCAAACCTGCATTTATTTGATCCAAAGTACAGTAAAATTTTTTTAAATATTTTTACTTTTTTGAAATAGCTGTTTTCTATTTAAATATATTTTAAAATGTAATTTATTTGTATGATTTTAAAGCTGCATTTTTAGCATTATTACTCCAGTCATATGATGCTTCAGTAATGATTCTAATAGTCATATTTGCTGCTCAGAAAACATTATTATTAATAAGAAAGTAAAGTTGTATTCCATGCTGACTTTAAAATAATATATGCAATGATTAGATTATATAGATTATATAACCTACCAGTCAAGTAAGATTTTTAATGCTTTTTAAAGAAGTCTCTTCTGCTCACCAAGCCTGCATTTACTTGATCCAACGCACAGTAAAAATGGTACAGTTTTGAAATATTTTTACTATTTAAAAAAAAAAATAGCTGCTTTGTATTTGAATACATTTTAAAATGTAATTTATTTCTGTGATTTCAAAGCTGAATTTTCAGCATAATTACTTCAGTCACACGATCCTTCAGAAATGATTCTAATATTCTGATTTGCTGCTCAAAAAACATTACTACTGTTATTAATATGTTGAAAACAGCTGAGCAGATTCTTTTCAGGTTTCTTTGATGAACAGAAAGTTCAGAAGAACAGCATTTATCTGAAACATAAATCTTTTGAAACATTATAAATGTCTTGATCATTACTTTTAATCAATAAAGCATCCTTGCTAAATAAAAGTTTTAATTTCTATCAAAACATTACACTAACTGGGATAGTGAATCATGTTACAAAAGCTTTTTATATCAGATCTCTGGATCTATAATAATACTATTAATAATAAAAATAAATGTTCCTTGAACACAAAATCAGCATAGAATGATTTCTGAAGGATCACGTGACACTAAAGAATGAAGTAATGATAGTAAAAAAGCAGCTTTGATCACAAATAAATTACATTTTAAAATATATTCATATAGAAAAAATATTTCACAATATGACTTTTGCTGTATTTTGGATCAAATAAATGCAGGCTTGGTAAACTTTTGACTGCTATTGTATTTCTACTCAGTAAAAGGCTCCAAAAAAAGTATGCATGCACATTTATTGTATATAAAAATGGAGATAAGTTTGGAACAAAATTGAGTAACTTTAAGCACACCTAGCATTAAAAAAGTAATAAATCTTACTGACCCCAGACATTTAAAATGCAGTGCATCTGCCCTCATTATGAACACAGTAATCAGTAATTGATTAGATTATTACTCAAGTAATCAGACCTGTGATTCTTGGCTTGATTGGATGGTAAAAAGTGTCTCTTTTTATTTTTGATGAACATGCACTAATGCATTATTTAAAATTCATTACTCCAGTCACACGATCCTTCAGAAATCATTCTAATATTCTGATTTGCTGCTCAAAAAACATTTATTATTATTATGTTGAAAACAGCTGAGTATAATTTTTTCAGATTTCTTTGATGAATAGAAAGTTCAGAAGAACAGCATTCATCTCAAATAGAAATTTTGTGCAACATTATAAATGGCTTTATAATCACTTTTGATCAATTTAAAGCATCCTTGCCAAATAAAAGTATTAATTTCTATAATTTCTTTCCCGAAAAAAAAAAAAAAAAATTTAAATAAATAAAATGCTGACTACAAGCTTTTAAATGCTTAATGCTTTTTTTTTTATTTATTTCAGATAAATACTGACCTTTGGATATTTATATGCATCAAAGAATCTTAAAAAATGTACTTAACTGTTTTAAATATTGATAACAATCAATATTATCATCTGGAGACTGGAGGAATGCTGCTGAAAATGTAGCTTTGATCACAGGAATAAATTACATTTAAAAAAAATATTCAACTAGAAATAGTATTTTAAATAGTAAGAATATTTCACAATATTGTATTTTGAATCAAACAAATACAGGCTTGGTAAGCAGAAGAGACTTTTTCTAAAAACTTTCAAAAACGTTTGCCTGGTAGTGTACTTCAATAAATCTTCCTAAGCCTCTGGGCAGTGCATCTAGCCCTAATTATAAACAACAGGAATCACTAAATGCTTAGATGATTACCTAAGTAATCAGACCTTAATTAGGCAGTAAAAGTGTCTCTTTTTTCTTTAGACTAACATGCCCCAATAAATAATTCACCATAAAATGAATGTGCATTGGGAAAGTAAATAAAGTCACTTTTAATTGCATGCTGCCTTTGAAATACTATATAAAGGTATATGCTTTAGACATTATGGATGCAACAACCTTGATATCAGATTCAATACTGTGCTAAACTCGCTAAAACACTCTAGAAATGAAGTTTACATCTGAATGGCATTGTATCTACCTGTAATTATAAACATTAATAATCACTAATTGCTTTAATACTTACGACCTATGACTAGATGTTTTTTCCTTTCGGATTGATGTGCATTGATGAATCATTTACATCAAGACCAGGAATGTGCATTAAGAAAGTAAATAAAGCATATCCTTGCATATGTTTTAGACATATTGAACAACCTTGATATCAGGTTCAATACCGTTCTAACATACTTGCACTCACTAACACATGCAATATTTATTGTAAATAAAACGGAGATGCTCAACAGTGGCAGTAACTGTGCAAATCGTTCTTTTTTGTGCCATTAAATGTTTAAAGCATCGTTTTATTCACTCTCTAAAGTCAGTTTTATTCTCATTTTGCATTTAGAGAGGCGTGCATATATAATCATTTCCAAAACCTACTGAGCTGCATCCGTGGGGAGTGTTTTAAAACACACTCTAAAAATTATGATGACTTTTAAGATGCACGTTCAGCCAAAATCTAACAAAAACATCACAAATATTCTCCGGGGAGAATGCAATTCCAGAACGCACTACAATGAGTTGAAATCAACAACATAAAGAATGAAGTCAAAGAAATGTTAATGATAGGTTTTAGCTACAGCCAAGCCCAAAATTATTCATACCCCTTGCAAATTCTGACTTAAAGTTACTTTTATTCAACCAGCAAGTTTTTATTTGACTGAAAATGACACAGGCTTCTCCTAAAAGATAATAAGACGATGTACAAGAGGCATCATTGTGGAAAAAATACTTCTCAGCTTTTATTTACATTTGAACAAAAAGTGGCATGTCCAAAATTATTCATACCCTTTGCAAACTGTCACAGTCTATGGGAAAATCCAAAGTTCTATACCATTCCAAATAGTCCAAGCTGTTCTAAAGCATCCTAATTACCCTGATTCATTGGGAACAGCTGTTTTAATCAACTCAACAGGTGAAAAACAGAAGCTCTCTGCTGTTGGTTTGTGGACAGTCATGGCTAAGACAAAGGAGCTCACTGAGAACCTGCGGCTGCGCATTGTGGCTGCTCACAAGTCAGGAAAGGGTTATAAGATCATTTCTAAATGTTTAGAAGTTCCAGTGGCTACAGTGCAAAGTATTATTAAAAAATACAAGACGTTCCGCACTGTGAAAAATCTCAGAGGACGTGGTGGGAAGCCAAAAGTGACACCTGTGCTGGCCAGGAGGAGAGTGAGAGAGGATCACCACCAAGGCCATCCTGATGAATCTGGGCTCTGCTGGTGACAACATCTCAAAGCAGACGGTCCGACACAGACACAGACCAAGGAGGACACCACTTCTCCAGATGAGGCACACAAAAGCCCGCTTGGCCTTTGCAAATGCTCATCTGGACAAAGAAGAACACTTCTGGTCTTCTGTTTCATGGTCAGACGATGCAGCCTTCATTTGTTGTAAAAAAGGAGAAGCCTTCAACCCTAAGAACACCACCCCCACAACATCAGGCAGTCTGCAGAGAAACTTGGCCTTGGGCACCAGTGGACATTTCAGCATGACAACAACCCAAAACACACAGCAAAAATGGTGAAGAAATGGTAAGCAGACAAAAACATTAACGTTTTGCAGTGGCCCAGCCAGAGTCCTGACTTAAATCCACTTGAGAATCTGTGGAGAGAGCTAAAGATCAGGGTGATGGCAAGGAGACCCTTCAACCTGAAAGAGATGGAGCTCATCGCTAAAGATGAATGGGCAAAAATACCAGTGGAGACAAGATTATTTAGAAAGGTATGAATAATTTTGGACATGCCACTTTTTGCTCAAATGCACATAAAACTGAGAATTTTTTTTTTCCACAATGATGCCTCTTGTACATCGTCTTATTATCTTTTGGGAGAAGCCTGTGTCATTTCCGGTCCAAAAAAAAAAAAAAAAACTTGCTGGTGGAATAAAAGTAACTTTAAGTCAGAATTTGCCAGGGGTATGAATAATTTCGGGCTTGACTGTATATTCTAGGTGTTGTTTGTCTATTATTTACATTTGCCATCTTTTAGGCTCATTAGTCATCAAATCCTCTGTCAACTCCACAGATGTTGTGAAGGTTGCAGGTACAGACGTGCAGCTTTTAATCTCAGCGAGCACCAGAACAGCTCACAGATCTGTGCGTCAAATCATCTCAAGTTTGAGTTCTGACGTGACCAAGCAGCTGTCTGTGTAGACAACTCACTGGGTTCCCAAACAGAGCCATAAAAAATAAGAGGGAATTGGTGACAAACAAGCAAGAGCACCTTGATGCTGTTCCCGATCAGCCTGACGGCAGCCTTGAGACACGGGCTGACTGCAGACATCATGTGACCGGAGTGCATGTCATGCTTATGAGCGTGAAACCGCAGGCAAGATGGATGGTGGGCAATAAATTAGGAGTCAGCAGGGTGCAGTGGGCGGTCGGTCTCTCTCACAAGCCCGCTAACAAACCTCCACGCTTCTGTCAATCACAGCGAGACTCAGCGGACCGTTCATGGAGTCTCATTCATATTGCACACAACAATGGTTGAGCTCAAGAGAAATGGCCTGCTCCAATCTGATTGTCTGGCTTTAATTGTGATTACACACATTTAGAGTGTGCAAGCTTTCTTTTTGTAGAGAACCATAATGATATTGATGACATCAACTTGTTTGCATGCCTATATCTTTCAACAAAATGCTGTCAGATGCAATATACTGGATATTTTTCAAAATAATTAAAAAAATATACAATATATTGAAAAAGCTGTAAGAGTAAAACGATGTAACGCATACAAATACATACATATATAATTGTTCAAATAAAATTAATTAAAAATAAATAAAAATTTGTTTTTTTAAAGATTTTTTAAGGTATATATTTTGTATTCATATTAAATTAATTATTAAAAATTATATAAGTTTTTAAATTATATATGCATATGTTTGTATATATTAAATATTATATGTAATATATTGTGTGTATAAATAAATAAATAAATAAATATATATATTTATTTTTTTATACAATAAAATAATATAATAAAATATAATTATTAAAATTATATAAATAGAATATAAAATATTAATTATATATAATGAATATATTCATAATAATGTTTATATATACTATGTTGTGTGTGTGTGTATATATATATACACAATTATATTTTACGAAATATACAATATATTGCATTTAATGACTTTTTAAACAAAATATTCATATATATATATATATATATATATATATATATATTTTTTTTTTTTTAATTTTTTTTTTTATGTATGTATATCTGAAAATTGTACACACATACACATTTATTTTTTTTATTTTTTTTTTGTAATTACTATATTGGATATTTTGAAAATAATAAAAATAAAATAAATATTATATATATATATATATATATATATATATATATATATTTGTAATAAGGACATTGAATGCAATACGTTTTACATATTTTAATATATTTTTCAAAATATCCAATATAATAATTACAAAAAATATGTATGTGTGTCTAATACAATCTTTAATATACACAAAGATATACATATATAATGTATATACACACGCACACTTACTTAATTTTTTTTTATTTATTATAATATTAATAATTTTATTCAATATTTTGTAAAATATATTAAAATGTCAGACATGTTGCATTTGAAGTCTTTTAAAAATGTATTAGTTAATCAAAAATATATATTATTAAAAATGAATGAAAAATAAAATGGATTTGTCTGTGGCTGTCTGTGGGTTAAAAACCTAAAAGGTATATATAGAAATATATAATTTCATATATCTATATCTATATCTATCTATGTACACAATTTTAAATACAATAATTGTACATGTCAGTCAGACAGCCTTGGCACTTGTGGACATTTGCTGAAAGATCGAATGGACAAATGGAATTGTTCCAGTCAGAATAAGCTACACTGTGGAGCTCAGCTTTATGCTGATAGTCAAAAGCCTGGCTTCACAAGACCAGAATAAAGAGCCGACGAGACTAGAATGAGCCGACATGAGCAGCGAGATGGAAATTGGACGTTAGTGCCAGAAGAATGAATACAAATTGATTCTTCATGTCCTAAGACTGATTCTGCGTGAAGAAATGAGTATATTTCAATATGCCCTATAAAACTGTGTCCAAATGCCAATGCAGTTTGTGTTTACATCATCACCATCATCCCTTGTCGTTTTGACACTCTGTTCCTTTTAAAGCGCCTGACTGTGTCACGACCTCTGTGTAACGCTCCATTATAGCTACAGTCCGCGGCAGCGGCGAAACCCGATCCAATCTCCTCCGTGCATCTGTGCCACAGTCACCTGCCAGCAAAATACTCCCTCCATACTTCAGCACAGATCCAATTATCAGATTGGCTCCCGGCGCAGAAAGAGCTGACCACACGTTTATCTGAAACGCCTAATGGCTTCCAATGAAATGTTTAATTCAAACGGCAGCTTTATTGCACGCTACCTTTCCACATTATCCAGGTTTCCGGCCACTCCGAGTCCTCCGATGGTGTAAAGCTTGCCGTCGTAGACCACGCTGTTGTGCCGGCACCGCGGGACCGTCATCCGAGACACCAGATTCCAATTATCCAGCAGGGACATGTAGCACCACACGTCTGCCAGCGTGACGCCAGACTCGATGCCACCTAAAGAGGGTACAAGCCCAAACAAATGAGCGCTGAAATCTCCATTTACACCCTCCGACATCACACCTCCATTAATACACAGCTCATCAAAGGACAGAAACACAAAAAATAACATGAACATCTCCCTCTCTCTCAGGGATTCAGCTTTTGCTGGATACAGAAACGTGTTTTCGGGTCCATTTTAGGTTAGTTTAGAGAGACAGACAGAAATTTGAAATAAAAGTATAACTAAATAATATAAGATATATCTTTTTTTTTTTTTTTAGAAATTTAATCATATAACAAAACTTAAAGGCTAAAAGCTAACATAAATATAAACCAATACAATTTAACGTTACATATATGTGACCCTGGACCACAAAACCAGTCTTAAGTCGCTGGGGTATGTTTGTAGCAATAGCCAAAAATACATTGCATGGGTCAAAATTGTTGTTTTTTCTTTTATGCCAAAAATCATTAGGAAATTAAGTAAAGATCATGTTCCATGAAGATTTTTTTTGTAAAATTCCTACTGTAAATATATCAAAATGTAATTTTTGATTAGTAATATGCATTGTTAAGAACTTAATTTGGACAACTTTAAAGGTGATTTTCTCAGTATTTTGATTTTTTTACATCCTTAGATTCCTGATTTTCAAATAGATGTATCTCGGCCAAATATGGTCCTATCCTAACAAACCATACACCAATAGAAAGCTTATTTATTGAGCTTCTATATGATGTATACATCTCAGTTTTGTAAAATTTAACCTTATGACTGGTTTTGTGGTCCAGGGTCACATATACATATATACATATATATATATTCAAATGTTATTAAAAAATTAACCTTCTTTATAGAAACAAATGAATACAATATTATATATTTTTTAGGGCTGTCAAACGATTAATAACGATTAATCGCATCCAAAATAAAGGATTACATACCGTATGTGTGTGTGCTGTGTGTATATATTATGTATATATAAATACACACAAACATGTATATTAAAGAAAAATGTTTTACATTTATATATAAAATATTTATGATTCTATATATAATCTAAATTAAATACAAGTATAACTATCCACACATATAAGTATTTTTTAAGTCTATACATGTATATGTGTGTATTTATATATACATAATTAATATAGACAATAAACACACATTTAGTATGTAAACATAAACTTTTATTTTGGATGCGATTAAACGCGATTAATCGTATGACAGCCCTAATATTTCATTAACATGTTTTAAGTATACCTATATATACATATATACCTATATATATATATATATATATATATATATATATATATAT